>NC_133784.1:26118450-26191020 GCF_003597395.2 Chelonoidis abingdonii | reverse complement strand
TCTTAGAGCAACAAGCGCCTGTTGAAGCAGGGAAAATTGCTTGGATTAGTTTGGAAAAGAGAAAAGACTGAGAGGGAATCTATAGAGTTTCAGGTATCTAAAAGGGTGATCATCAGGAGGACGCCGAGAAACGATCGTTAACCTTAAGCCGCTATGATAGAACAAGAACGGTCTTATGCAGCCTAATAGCGTTAGGTTGGACATTAGAAAAAGTCCTAACTGTAGTCTGGTTTAAACACCTGCAAATAAATTGCCTCCAGGGAGGCTGGGAATCTCATCGTCTGCGGAGATATTGAAAGTAGTTAGATAAACGTCTATCAGGGATGGTTAGAACAGTATTTTGTTGGTCCTGCATTAAGGCAGGGACTGGACCTCCAGACCTCCGAGGTGTCTTCCAGCCGTACATCTATGGGAAAAACCTCAACAAAGTGTGTGAGACTCCACCCAATCCACAATGACAAAGACTGGAAAATGACTTTGTTATAATCGTCCTGGCCTAAGCTCCTCTTGACACTCACGCTTTGACCCACATCCTGACATGTCAGCTATGCGAGCTCGCCCTGAGATGTGGCAGCCTCCACCACCAGTGTTTTGTCTCTGACTCTCGGCCACACTTCTGGCGAGCCACTGATCCTATGGCGTTGTATTCCAGGTTGACCTTCTCGAACGTCCTCTTAAAAGCGTTCAGCTTTTTTTTAATAAAATAATGAGAGAGCTGTTGCGAGCAGCGCGAGACCCTATGAACCCAGGCTAACCCTATATTTCCTTTGCATCTGTCAAAATGCTTGAAAGTCTCAATGAAATTTGGAGGACTATATGAAACAAATGTATTCAACGGTCCAACATTTTCAAAATATACTTCAGTTAGTTAACCTTATTGGTGAGTCTCCACATACCTGTTGAATAGCTTGTGTGGTTCAATCCCAGCACTGCATTTCAGCAAATAACGATTTATATAAATCCAAAAGGTTCACTACTCTAATCTCAACAGGCCGAGAATGATGAAATGTATGATTTTTTTTTTTTTTTTAATGACAGTAGCACGAGAAACATCATTTTTGGAAGCTTGAGGCGCCTTTTGCATCAAATGAAGATTATGTTAGGTGGCTACGAGAACCACCGTCCATGTTGACTCAGAAAACGTTGTAGGCTTGGGGCCTTCAAAACGACTAAAGGGTGTAGGCAATGGTCAACAAAAAAAAACGTTCAAAACAAGCCAGTTTTAGTAAGCATGCAGAACAAATTGAAGTGCACGGCGGTAGTTTAGCCCTATGACCTCACTCCTGAACCTGTTTTTTCATTAGTTGTCCCACGTACTTACTTGGTGTCCCAGACCTGTGGGTCCTCCACTTAGGCTGGGGGGAGGTCCTTTAGAAGTGGGCGGGCTTTGCCCGCCCACCCCCGCTGGATGCCAATAGGACCAGACTCCTGCACCCTACTGGCCTGGGTCTGTCACACTTTGCATTTCCTAACTTTCATCAAATCAAAACAGCACAACCCCAATGTTACTTTAAAAGGGAGATTTCAGTTTAGTACATTACTATTTTATCCCTACACAGGATTCCTCCTACAGGACTTTAGTAGGACCATATAAGCCCTGTACTTCAAATCACTCACTTCAGTTTTTGTTTTAGTGAACATTGCTGGGTATGGACACTAAACACAGAAATAAAGACTTTTTTCCTTGGCCGTTAAATGACTACAAAACTTTGTTATGGTTGTAACATTTAAATTAACAGAGATAGTGACCAGTGTCTAAGAGTATTTAAAGCATGATTAAATTCCTTTTTCACTTGAATTGAGCCAAGTATGAAGCAATAGCTCTCCCTCTTCCATCCATGTATTTGCTTTTAAAGAATTAAAACTTTTTAGAAATAGGCTGTTACTCAAACTTTCTACTTGTATATACTTAGTCATTTGTCACTAACTCAGCACAGACATTTTCTATTGTTACTCCTTTTTAGCACTGTAGAGCCCGTGAAGCTGTGGGGAATACAGCTGGATTCCATTCTGATTTATGCATAATCTAGTTCCAATCTAATTTCTCCTCTTGGGTGCACTTGTGCAATCCCATTGAAGACAATAGGGTTAACATGGATGTAGTTGAAGACAAAATTCAACATACCATATATACTCGGTCATAAGTTGCATTTTTTTAGTAAAAAAGGGAAGCACCAGAGAAGGGGGTCGGCTTATGAACAGGTATAGAGAGGGAGAGGTGAGACACAGCCCCTCCTCCCAACAGAGGGAGCAAGGAGAGGCAGCACAGCCAGCAGAGACAGAAGTGAAGAGGTGGGGCCAGAATCTCTCTGCTTCTGGTCATGCTGCTCTCCCCCGCAGCCTCCAAAGCAGCTGCAGCTCTGGGGCTGGCAGGCTGCAACCATGCTATTCAGCCCAGCCCGCCGGAGAACGCTGTGGCCACGCTGCCTAGTCTGGCCCACTGCAGCAGGCTGTGACTGTGCTGCCCAGCCTGCCAGAGCAGCTCCAGCCAAGTCAGAGACATCCTCCCGTGGCCCTCCCCAGATAAGGTGGGAAGGGATGGGATGGAGAGAGTTTGGGGGGTCCTGGGCTGGGGTGGAGTCATGTGGGGGGTGGTAACAGGAGTTACTCCCCTGATCCCAGCTTCTCCCCACCCCAAAAAATTTCCCACCAGTTGCTGTCCCGGCCCAACAGGGTAAGCAGCTGGCACACTGGAACACTTTTTGTTAACTTAGATTTACCTCCATGCCTGCTGACGCTCAAGATAAACAAACCATCTCAGCCCCACAGCGACTTATCCTGATGGCCTAGGAGCCAAAATTTGCTGACCCCTGAATTATAGGGTCAGTTTATGAATGGGTTATAAAAATGTTTCATTTGTACTTATCCATCTTGGTGGGGGGAGGTCTGTTTATAAGCTGAAAGTCGCTTTGTTTATAAGCCAAGTGGCTTATGATTGAGTATATATGGTATTCTTCAGTTCTTAAAGTGACATGTAAGAATACCACCTCTTGACTTGTAGTTATCAAGTCAGTTTTGCAGGATTGACAATTGGGGAGAAAAAAAATTTTTCTGTGGAAGTAATTGAGGCTGTGATGGGGCATCCACCCCACTGCATTGGAAGGGGTTAAAGTGGCCAGACAGGCCCACAAAACTCCTTTGGGTACACCTGGAGAAGGGCTGCACTAAAGGCAGGCTGCAGTTACTCCCTGAGAGAAAGGATGTGGGGCCAAAGTGGCAAACCCAAAGACAGAGGAGAGCCAGTTAAGTAGGAAGATGCCCAAGGAAACAGCAGCAAGGACTAAGCCTGTACAGGCCATGGCTACATCTTATAGGGCCCCTGAGCTGGAACCTAGTGTAGAGAGCAGGACTGGGTTCCCCTACAAGCCCTAGGTAGTGGTACAGGACGTTGGAGACATCAGCTGGACATCTGGTCCGGAAGGCTGCAATTTCCCCAGAAGGGGAGGCACTTGGTGATCTGGATGGAGGGCCAAGCCACAAACCAGAAGCTCCCACTCAGAGGAGGAGAGAGGCTTCAGACAGAGAAGATGAGTAGAGAGACTGCTGAGGAAGACGAAGCACCTGGCAAAGCTGATCCCCCTGAACGGCCAGGAGGAAGCACCACAAGCGGTGAGAGAACTTGTCACATGTGGTGGAGAATGTGGGCACATGGTTGCCCTGATAAAAGGGGAGGTACAGAGTCTGTGAAGAGACTGTGTAAGATAGGAAAAGAGACAATGGACCCAGGGAGCAGGCCACCAATTAGGAGTTAGCGCATCTATGTAGAAACAGGTGGGGCAAGCATATAGCCAGGTAGCTGACTATTGCAAGGGCTGGGAAAGGCTGCTAGGAAGTAGACTAGAGTCACTCCGTGAGCAGAGGGAGTTGGAGGCTGGCAAACCCAGAGAGGGGGAAGTCAGAATGTCCAGAATGTAGGAAGAAGCCCATGGAAACAGCAGCAAGAGGTAGGACTGTATAGGAACAGTGACTGCTTGTTACTTGGTTCCTAGGCTGCAACCTGGTGTAGAGGATGGGCCTGCATTCCCCTACCAGCCACTGGGGAGTGGCAAGAGTGTTGGAAGTGCTAGACGGCAGGTCTGGAAAGACTGAATTTTCTGGAAGGCAAGGACTTAATGACCTAGCTGGAGGGTCAAGCCATAGAGATGAAGCTGCAGACCTAGGAGTGAGCGAGGCAGTAGAGTGAGACAAGATGAGAGAAGACAACACTAAAGGGAGACCACAAGCTGGCAGAGCTAATCCCCAGGACAGCCAGCAGGAGGCACCAATTGCACTGAGTGGACCCCATGATAAAGGCATAAATAAACCTGGAAAGTCACAATCCAATTAGTCACTTTTCAGAGCATATTTTAATCTTTACAATGTCTAATACTTACTCCCAGTTCTTGAGATATTGGACCAAAGGATAATTGTACCTCTAAAGAACAGACTGTGCTCTGGTATGCCTCAATATCGTGAGTAGAGATAAGCTCCCCGCAAAAGTGCTTTGAATTACCTCAACCTCTTTAGCCTGCAAAACTGGGCTGTGTGTCCCAAGAAAAAGTTTTCATCTGTTTCTATCCAGCCTAGAAAAATGACCAGGATAAACCTGCTTTATGGCATGTCAGCAGCTCTGGTCGCAGTTGGAGCCTGGGACTAGGGCTGGTCACAAATTCTGTTGAAACTGTTTTTCTGATGGAAAACTTGGTTTAAAACAAAACAAAAAAATTGTAATTGTCTGCTGTCCCTGGAAAATTGATGTTCCACTGAAAAACCAGGAACTTTTTTGGTTTTAGGCCAAAAAACTTTTCAGCTTTGGTATAGTCAATTTTCTGCAGGAAGAAGATATGTTTTCTGGCCAGCTCTATCCAGAAGTGCAGATGCACAAGGAATAAATGCAAAAGCAGGGAAAAATAAGTTTAATTTTTCAGAACCTTCTATAAGGTTTCTCTAAATTACACTTCTTCCAGTGCAGTCACTGAGCCATTTACTTAGCTTTCAAGGTTTAAACAAAAAATCCCAACTGCACCTTCTTGTTACCCAAAAGCCTTGTGTAAGGGCAGAGGGGAAGTTATCATTTACCATAGCTTGCAAGATCCTTGGGACAGGAGATCTGTGTATTTCATGTTTTGTTCAGGGCTGAAAACACTAGTGGTGCTTAACTGCAACTGAGAACAGATGAATCGGGGGGTGGGGGAGAATGACAAAGGAAAAGCTGGTTTTACACTGTTCCTTTTAAAAAGAGCTGCTCAAGTTCCTCACTGAAACAAAGCCCAGCATAACATATGGATGAGAGAGACATTCATGTTACAATCTTCCTGAGCCATATGTTTTGTTGTACTTGATGCTAAGACCCCTGGATGTCTCATTGCTACATCTGCATGCAGGGCTGTAAAATGCTCTCTGAATCCCACAGTCTGTGCCTAGCTTAAAGGCAAGGCTGAAAAGGCCAGGAATTACTCAGAATTACCTGCTGGCAGCTGGATTGCTTTATTATAATTAATGCAAAATGCCGGGAAGCTGCTCATTTGTCTGGGGTTGCCACTGAACTACACAATGATTCAGTATTTGTCCTAGACATCTGAGCATTAAGAGCCTGATCCTGCCAGGTAATGCCACTAGGCACTGAGGCTGCTCAGCACCTTCCAGGATCAGGTCCTATGGATCCTAAAAAATATTCCATGTATAGCAAGGAAGTGAACGTTGCATTTAGTTTTGATACTGCAGACTGTGGCAAGCATGTGTTTTATTCATACTCAAAATTAGACTCTAAATGGGCCATGTATTAGGAAAGCGTGGGCTGTGTAAATTTAAATGTCCACAGAAGGCAAATAGGACTGTACAAGCTTCTATTTTTTATCATAACAAAAACCTTATGCATAATTCATATCTCATGAATAATTTGCTCAGGGACCTATTCCCCAACATATGATATAACATGAATTTCTTAGCTTTGAAAATAAACAAAGGGAAATGTCATCCACCAGGACAGACAGTCTAGGCAGCCCCGTGGCACTTGAATGAACTTGAGATTAGGAGACAGCCCCTTGAGGAAACAAGTCCACAGCTGTGTGAACAACTTCCACAGTTTCATCTCCAGCAATCCACATTGATACCCAGTGGATAGTGCTTCCATGAAGAAAATGAAGTATGTATATAACATTTTAGAATCACTAATTTTATGGCAATGTTGCACAAAGCCTTTAAACTTCTGAAATATTGATAAGAATTTTAATGAGTTCCATTAACTCATTGGTGTTTACAAGCATGCAAAATTTTAAGTAGAGAAATAAAATCCAAGGAAAATTTTGGCCTTGTAGGCACGATGTCACTCCTTACATTTAGTTAGCAAGGGAATGATACCAGCTGTTGTTCATCAATCTTTCCCTTAGTTTTTGGTGTCTGAAATCCTTGAATGATGCCATGAGAATAAAGATTAGGAATAATCAAATTCATTCAAAAAAAACAGCCTGTACCCACTTTCCTCTGCAGACTTTTGCCCAAAATTCATGCTAAATGTAAACTGAACATTTTTTTGAAGTTTGAAAAAAGTTTGGCTAATTTCTCCACTTGACCATTATTTTTGAGCTCTCACTTTGCCCTTCCAGGTTCCTGCTGGAAGCAGAAGTCACAGTAGCTGCATATTGAGAACATATTGACACATTTTGAGTTCAATTTTTGCAGGCTCAGGAGGTTCAGCAGCTTCAGGGAAGCACTCAAACTTATGGGTGCTTAAAAAATGTAAGATCTCAGTAGGTTCAAAACTTAGGTTTTGCAAAGTCTTAAATTAACAGAACTATTTCCTCAACCTTAATCAAAACACAAACCTATTATAGGAATTGAATATGCCCGTGCTGTGTTTTAGAGACATTATGGTAGTTCATGAGAAACAGGAAGTAAAATCAGCTTAAGAAAAAAACACTTTTTTGTTGTCCAAACTGAAAAATGTAAAAAGTAAACCATCTGAATTAATGGGAAAAAGTTAGGTTCAATACTTTTTGTTTTAATCAGCTTAGCTGTTAATGCAAGGAAGGAAACCTGTTTTTTAAAAAATATTACGCCTCTTTCACAGAACTAAATCAAACATCTGTTTAAGAATATAAGAATGTTCTTATGTTCTTAAACATGGCTTATTTTGAGATTTACCAATCAGAAAGGTGTGTTGCAGTAATCCAACTAGAATGACATCTATTTTATACCTTGGTAACCAACCTGACTGGCTATTTTAAATGATATGCTTCACTACTTCCAAAAGAAGCTGGAGCTCAAGTATAAAAAATCCACAAACATGGTCACCAGTGAAGGAGAAGAATGTTTCCAATGTAACTCTGCCAAATTATGCTCTGTTACAAGGGTTCAACTCAGGGTGACCTGCACCTAGGCTCTATTTTTAGCTTACCAGCCTGCACTGCTTATTCCGTTCAAAGCATCATCTTTTGAAAAACTAATTCCCAATTAAGCCATAAGTAATAAGAAAACAGTAACGCACACAGAAATAACCATCCTTCTCTGGGAAAAGCAATAAAAAGAAAAAAGTTTATTTAACTCTCCATACAAGGAACAAAATAATCCTTCTCTTCGATCATTCTATAGAGGGACTCCCAGTTCCTGGCGGGCTGTATGTTGCACTATTCTCGATAGACAACCTGGTCATCCTTCAATCCGCAGGGAACAATATAATTACTATTCCAGTTTAACAGCCACCAGAACACCACCTCATTATTTTCGTCTAGCGTGTACTGTACCCGAGTAGGCTAAGTACTCCTTACACGCTGAAAATAATTAGTTGCTTTAGTTTTCATTTGCTTAGTCTAGATAAAGTAGTCCCTTCCCAAATATTACAAGTTTAACTGGAGGACAGCAGGTTACACCAATGCCCTTTTAATGTAGGGTGACCACATGTCCTGATTTTTATAGGGACAGTCCTGATATTTGGGGTTTTTTCTTCTATAGGTTCCTATTATCCCCCCCCCACACACACACAGACATTTCCTATCCTGATTTTACACACTTGCTATCTGGTCAGCCTATTTTAGTGTAAGGGTTCATCTACACACAAACTTGCACCAAAATAACGTAAACGTAGTTATTTTGGTGCAAGTTTGTGTGTGGACACTTATTTCATACTAGTTTTCCCCCCTTCCCCCACAACCACCTCCTGTGGTGCTATTAGGTTGGTGTTTGCGAGTCATGCACAATGGAAATGGACACTTCTATTGCAAAATAAGTGTCCACATTCCAAACATCAAAACAAAAGTCAGGGAGGGCAAATTCAAACCACTTTCAGAAACCTCAGACTCAGTCAAGACAGATGAATTTCACCTGGAATCTTGGCTATAGTATGCAGAAATGTGTGTACTACTTGAAACCATCATTTAACCCACATTTGCTTTTTAAGGGTTGCAAACCTCAGCAAACCTTTCAAGCAGCCTAGGCTAAGGTTTGAATTTATAAAAAAACCCGAAACCAAACAAGTTCACTTTGGTTTCAGTTTTCAAAACAAAACCTTTGTCCATCTCTCTCCTGGGGCATTTTTAGTCACAATATAAATCATTTCCCTCAATTTGTATTTTAGTAACACTTGCTTTTCCTTCATTTTTCTCAGTTTAACTTGTCCCTATTTTAGTATTCTGAGCACAGCATGGAGGTGTTTGATATAAGAACATTGCTCAATGTGGTCTCACCGTGTTTACTTTGGGGGGTTTTATGGAAATTCCAAGTCAGTACTTTTAAGTACAAGTATTTAAATATGCAGATTACTAAAAATCTGATTATCATTTTCATCTCACAATTTGTAAATTAGTGTCCACAGGTGACTTGCTCTGAAGTTTCAGAAGCAGCCTCAGATATTTTTCTTCTAATTTTTGTACCATTCAGTTTTTAATTGACAAAAGGGCTGTAACCAAAAAAGTAAATATTTATTTATTTATTGGTGTATGCAAGCCACAGCTTTCTTATCAATGATGTTCAAGGCATGAACACCTCCAGGAAGTTGAGTCATTTTGCAGTCTTTAACACTATGGGTGATGGTTTGTGGTTGCCCACATTGACATAGTGGACTTTCTCTAAAATGCCACTGAAATGCTGTGGCAGCACAAATTCCGTGTCTGGTACAAAACCAGTTAACAAGGCTCCATTGCCTTCACAGTAAATCAAACCTGGGTTGACGTTGAGTGGGGTACAAGACAAGATTATTTGTCATTTTCTCTGTGGACCATAAAGCTCACCATGTAACATCTACTGTAAATTCCTCACCCAGTAAACTTAACCACAACCTGTGACATGAGGGCAGATGACCATGTGGTGAATATTGAAAGACTTTGAATGCTGGTGCTTCAGGTTTCATTTTGGCTTCAATGGAATTTTATTAATTTCAACCAAAACAGACACCCTAATCTAAACTCACTTATATGGTAACCAAAGGTCTTGATCCTTCCAGTGCTTATGCACATACTTAACTTTACACCCAGGGCTACTTCCACTGAGTCATGCAAGTCAAGTTAAGCACATGCTTAAGCATTTGAAGACTCAAGCCCTAACACTGAATGCATGAGAATTCTCCTTAGGAGAGGCTCTTTTAGCTTGGGAAACTCTTTTATTTCCCCCTTGCCCTTTTTTTTCCCCTTTGCTTTTCAGCTTTGGCCAGGGCTGGGGTTTGCCGAGAAGCCTATGGAATTAGCCACCCAAGTCCTACTGAATATCAGTGGCTTTTGGGTACCCAACTCCCACAGGTGAAAATATTTCTATGAGACATGAACTGAGATGCTTCAAGCAAGTCTCAACTTCAGGAGCCAGGTTGAATTGTTCAGGGTAGCGTGGTATTTTGTTAAACAGCTCAGGCTCCAAGACGACAGAAAAATCTGTTTGAATTGCACAGAAGCCTCAATAACAAATGGTAACAGAGACATTGTTTAATGTCGCACTGAAAGACAAATTAATTGAAATCAAATTCTAAAGTTTAACTGGCTAGTATTAATCAAATGAAGTCCATCCAATAACAGTGTTGCCAGCTCACGATTTTATCATGACTCTCATATTTAGTGTTTTTTCTAAGAGCCCCAGCTTCTGTAATTATGTTCTTGCATGATAATTTTAGTTTTCATCTAAAAGAAAATTAAGTTTTGAGCCCTTGTGGTTGCAGAGGAAAGATTGAAAATGTGAACAGTAAACATTCAAAGGCAAATAAAAAGAACTCTAAATTATTTTGGGGGTGGGGAGATCTGATTTTTTTTTTTTAATGCTTGGGTTGTGCAATACTGCTGCAATCTGTAGTCAGGTTCATTGAAATCAGTGGGAGATTTGCCTGAATAAGAATTGTTGGATTGGGGCCACGATGAGGATGACTTGTTTGTGGGTAAGTTACTGATTTAATGAGTTTTGTGGATTATAATTTAGTTAGCTATTATGTTAGTAAAGAGAGCTTTTCTGGCACATATCTTTACTGTACCACAGCCTCCCTCTCTTGAATAGCCACTGGAACTAAATAGTTGCCAAAATCCCACTTGATATAGGTTTGACCCATTATCTGGAGAGTGGAGCTATACTAATGAAGTAATGAATAAAGGAGGGCTTGAAACAACAAGCTATGGCTTCTGTACTTATGTGGCCAAAATTCACTGTATATGGCACATATAAGGCCAGAAGCTCAGCCAGTGGATTGAATTGCAGCTCCGCAATTGCAGGTTGGGCATGGATCCTTCACTATTACTTACTTAATTACACGCAGCAGATTGCTTTTGTGTAGGATGGGTGAAGTTCACCCAGACATTACTAAATGTCAGAACCATCCCCAACTTTCACCTAAAACATGTATCAAATTCATCTTTCTTGGGATTCCGAAACATTTTTAACTCTGCTCTTCATTTCCACAGCAAACTCTGCTTTTTTCTCATTCTGTCCAGCACTGAAAGCAGAGACGCTGAAGTACTTTGATACAGGCTGCTCTTGTGGCATTTCCAGACAGAGTGGTAACCAGATGTCCTGATTGTACCACCAGATGCATGTCAAGGATAGTTTGGATCTGGAGTTTTATTCTGGGCTCAGCTCTAGTTTTTAAGGAAAAGAACCAGCAAGTCAGATTTATATTTGTTTCTTAAAAAAAAAGAATGTCAGCTGAGAAAATATAAATAACTTGATTAAAGCCCCTTAAAGTTCCCTCTTGCTTCCCCAAGCTTATCAAGTGTCCTTATAGAGTCCTCCAGGATTATGCCACTCAGAACAGTGCAGCTAAACTCATTTTCTAAACTCTGGCTACAAAGCACAAGCTAATTTGGATGTTGGTATTGTAACAATTTCTAAAAGATCTTTGAGCATTGAGAGAATGATAGAAACACAGCAGCTCTACTTCTTCCCCATACCTACTCTTACGTAAACACATTAATCTTTGCTGCACAGTAGTGAGACTGATACAGAGCTAGAAGTCCTCCCTTGTTTATATATATAAATAAAGAAATAGACTCTATGTAAAGCTCTGAGTTAAGGGTCCTTCGCTCCATTTTAGCAACTCTTGAAAGACTCAAATTGGCTTCTATAACAGATGCACACAGCAGTCTGTGGGTGAGGATTAGACAAGTACAGATTTACAATAAAAGGAATAATAAAAATGGAGAGAAACTCCTGATTTTTATCCTGGGGGTGAGCATGTTCAAATGGAGAAATCTTCACACTAATAGAGGCTTGCTGGCTAGTAGCTGCCTTTTTGCTGTTTTCCTAGTGATTGTGCATGATTTCCACACAATCCGGTTTATTTAACCTTTTATTTCTGCTCCTGGCCTGGTCCCAGCTCTCTGCAGCCCTTATCAAAAATTACACTACAGTTAGCTTAAAAACTTAAACTTAAAACTTAGTTTGTATATTACAGTAATTGTTAAAACACGTATAATGTTAATAAATATATAGGTTGATGAAACAAGGTAGTTGTATTTATGTACCTGTACTTAATTTGTATTTTCAATGATTTACCTCCTAAAAAAAAAAATCTCACGTCTCACATCCCCAGAAAGGGTATCATGTACCCCACGTTAAGAACCATTGCACTAAACTGATAAGACCTGCATTTTAATTTAAGAAGCTTAATTTAAAATTAAACATTTTAAAAACTTGTTGTTTACTTTACATACAACAATAGTTTAGTTATATAATATTGACTTAGAGAGAGAGACCTTCTAAAAACATTAATGTATTATTGGCATGTGAAACCTTAAATTAGAGTGAGTAAATGAAGACTAGGCACACCACTTCTGAAAGGTTGCCGATCCCTGTGCTAGGCAGTACTGGAAACTTGAGGAAGGATGTGAAGATTTTTTAGAGTAATTAGTGATATTTGGATGTTCAGCTATCTTGAAGGGGACTGATTTTCAGAGATGGTCACTCAGCACTTTCTGAAAATCAGAACCTTTTTAAGGTGTCTCAGTTTTTGCATATAAAGTGATTAGGGTACCCCAACATTACGGCAACAGCACTATAGTTGGTCAAAATTTTTTCAATGAAAAATTTCTAAAGTGGGACCTAAAACAACTTTTTCATGAAAAAAAATGTCAATGTTGTCAAGGTATTTTGTTTTTCACACAAATACCATTCCGTTTGAATTTTAAAATATATAGTCAAAATGGTTCATTTAATAAACACCGGGTTGTTAAATAAAATATAAACAGTTAGGATAAAACCTTTCTGAAAACAAATGAGCCTGTTTTGAAGACTTCAAAATGAACACAGCTTTGTAATTTTGAAATTTGAAGAATAAGTTAACTTTTCGAGGAAGCAGGAAGCCCTTCACACATGTATAGTGCTCCAGGCAGAAATAATATGCCTTCTGTGTTCCCTAAATACAGGTATGGGGATGGCCATTAATTCAACCAGCAGGGCTCAGGGACCCAGAAGCATGTGCCTCAATGCACTGGGGAGTGGGTTGCGGCCTAATGTTTTTCCACCACACCTGACAGGGAGGAAGTGTTAGGAGGCCAGTGGCGAAGATGGCACAAGCAACATCTTTTTTGAATGCAGGGCAAGGGTCACCAGTTAGTGTTCTTCCCCTAGCATGTTGGGAGGTATTGTGTCTGTACTTGGCCTGCACAGACAATATGCCTCCCAGACACCAGTAACAGCAAGTACATCACCTCTTCTCTCTGTTGCTGTAGCTCTGGAACTAAGAATGGTGTAGCACTGACCTTAAAACAAGCATGACAGGCCATGTTTAAACTATATGAATCAAAAATAATTTTACCAACATGCACAATTTTTGCACAAACTCATTTTTACAAAGTTTAAAGAATGTTACCTTTTACTAATATACCCTAGTAAGAATTTAAAGATGGAATGTACATTTTGCCCAGCTTCAATACTGAAATTAGACTGGCCAAATACAGTTACATTGTTTATGAACATTTATCTGTTTTGTTTTATACTGTTCATGCCCCCTTGCATATATGTGAAGGATGTGTATACTCTAAAGGGGGAGGAGAAACTGGGAAAAGGGTAGCCTCACATGAACCAATTCCACTTACTCTGGAAGACATGAGTTTTTTAAAATAGCAGCTCATATGAATAGAAAAAGGGTGACAGTCCTTTGGAAGGATTAGAAGGTCATTTTCATGGTGATTAACTTTTCAGTTTTTTCAGCACATTCGGCTGGAGCCTGTTTTTCTTTAAATGTAATGCTATTGTATTTACTATTCCTTGGAGATAGGTGCTCAAGTTATGCATCTTGATGGATAAAACCAGAAATCCTACACAATGAGAGAATATAGACTATGCTTTGTGTGTGAATGTGTGTTATTTCCTAGCAATATGCACCCAACAATGTAGCTGTATGGATACTTGTTTTCTCTCAAGTCAGGATCTGTTTTTACTTTTCCTCATCCCATTGTGGCAGTTGCCAGCCCTGAAAAGAAGAGCTGGGGTATTTCAAAAAAGAAATGCTATCTAAAAAAACAACCACTACTGTTTCTCTCCCCATCTGTCATGACTAGTGATATTGTACAAATTCTCTCACTATATTGAGCACAAATACCTTTATTGAGCTAACTACTCCTGTGTTCCTTGTCTTTGAATAATAAACAAGATCAATTTTTATTCAAGTTATTGAAATTATACTGTATATAACTACAATAAAGGTTTATATTGTTGCCCTCTGTAGCAGGGTGGACCCCTGCTCCTGCCCTGAAGGGGTTAAAAACAGCCCTGGGAAGGGGCTGTGGCTGGAGAAAGAAGCCTTTAGGCTGGGGCAAGAAACCTGGGCTGACTGGGGAAAGTAGGCTAAGCTGTGGCCATGTTCCAATCAGCCCCAGCTGGCCCCTATAAGAGGCTGTGAGCCAGAGGCCAAGATAGTCTCTCTCTAGCTATAGAGGGAAATGAGCCTGGCTGTAGGGAGCTGGACATAAGGTACCTGAGTGAAGCAGGGCTGGGGAAAGGTAGAGGAGCTGGAGAGCTCTAGCCTACAAAGTGCCAGGCTGTGGCCTAGTATTGGGCTAATAGGTACTGGGGTTTGCAGAGGGCAGTCCTGGGGTAGGCCAAGGCAGCAGGTCCAAACCTCCTTGCCAGTGATGAGTAGGCTGATACTGCAGTCTGCCCCAGGGTGTGGGGCTAGACAATGACTGGCAGTAGCCATATACTGCTGCAAAGTGGGGATAGAGGGTGGGGGTTCCCTGGGGAGGGGGGTTACTGCCAGGGGGCAGCACCCTATGTAAAAGGGCACTGGGTCCAGGGAGGGATATAGGGGCCAGAGGACAGGTGGTTCACCAGCCTGCAGAAGGAGCTGAATTGAGCTAATTCCTGGAGGACATCAGCAGGAGGCATTGCAGGGATGAGTCTGGTCTGTCTACACCCTCCTAGTCATGTAACATAGTTAGTGTAGTGTTGAGGAACACTGCAGCAGCTGTTGGAGGTATTCTGTGATTCTGTCCTCCCCGCAATCAGAATGCAAATGTAAGGGTTCCCATAGGAAGGAAATTGCGACACCTTTTATAAAGATGCGACATGCACTCCCTGCAGCACCAGTCTCAGACTGCTAGTTGCTGTAGAAGATAGATGTGTAGTTGGCCTGTGTAGTTAGTTTAACCCTTTGGAATATCTAATTGAGTTGATCAGAAAAAGGAAAGTTTTGTGGAAAAATATCACTCTTTGAAGAAAAAATTCATCTGGAACTGGGCTAAAACATCAGAAACAATTTTTTTGTGGGAAGGGATTTCAAGAAAAATTCTATTTCAAGAGAGCTATAGTAGAATCTTTTGGCTTCCTGGCAGCCTTCTGGGGAGGCAGAGAGCTAGGGCGCTCAGCTTTCCTGGAAGCTGGCAGAAAGTAAAATTAACAGAAGCTTTCCAGGCAGGCAGCTGGGGAGCTGTCATTTGGATTTTCTTGATAACTTTAGTTTTAAAAGGAGGGAGAGCTTTTTCCTTTTTTCCAGAAAACATTCTGACCAGCTCTTGTCTCTAATACTGTTAGTTGAAGTGTAACACCTACATCTTGCTGCCAGTATGATCAAACCTGCTGGAGTCTAGTGGCTTTTTGCATAGGAAGGTGAAGGAATGGTGGGCTCCCTTTGTCCTCTGCATTTGTGCTTGAGTACCCAGAATCTGTCCCTTCAATATATAAATATGAACTGCCATGAGAGGAGCAAAGACCTAAGGATCTTGAAGCTATGTGAAACTCAACAGGTTCATTAATGAACCTGAAAATTGAAGTAAGACTTGCGTGAACATATCTTTTGGTCTCTGTCTGCCTACCTTCACTAGCTCTTAAGTTTCACACTGAGATTTGGACAGGGGAGACTCTAGGGATTTTGCTTCCCCAAGCCCGGCAGGCAGGTTGCCTCTGGCGGTTTGCCTGCAGAGGGTCTGCTGGTCCTGCGGCTTTGGCAGGCCCTCTGCAGCCACGCCTGTGGGAGGACCTCTGAAGCCACGGGACCAGCGGACGCTCTGCAGGCAAACTGCCGGAGGCAGCCTGCCTGCTGCCCTCTTGGCGCTGGCAGAGCACCCCCCGCGGCTTGCCGCCCCAAGCACACGCTTGGCGTGCTGGGTTTGGAGCTGCCCCTGGATTTGGATGCAAAAACTCAGTTAAACTCACCTAGGAGAGCAGCGTTTCATTTAATACCACACCAAGACCATGCAAAACAATGTATATCTTAGGGTGTCAAAATGAAACCCTGACTAGTGAACTCTGGCTCCAGCTTTGCCCAAAGGTTTTAATTTTTTTTGGTTTGTCTCCAGAAATCTGGGGACTTTCCTGTGCAGGGGTTATTGCAACTGTTTTGCATAGCTGTAAACAATGTTGCTGATCTTAGGACTCTCTCACACTGCAAATATGCACATGGTCAACAAGCCCCAGGCATGAGCAGGTGAAATTTATTATGGAGGAATACGATGAACGCTTTTTGTGCTGATTGCATCTCTTGTCTTTTAGATCTTAATGTTGGGCTGTGTGCTTGTGTGACTGACAAGCCATGTGAAAAACTGCCAGTATTTACTTCGAGTATGTTTGTTTAACCACTAACAAAATCAACAACCACAATAGAGATGAGCCAGAGATGTAAAACTCAGGTCCTGTTTCAAACATGCCTTAAAGTTTGAGTGTTCAATACAAAGCTCTTATTCAGCCTTCAATAAAGAATGGCTCTACTCATAATTTGGGCCTGCATGTCAAACCCCATCACTCCTGGGCTTTGCTGTGTCCAGGAGTCTAACACCATATAAGTCCATGATATGCCCACATCTTGAATACTGATGCAGAGGTGGTCGCCCCCTCTCAGAAAAAGATATATTGGAATTGGAAAAGGTTAACAAAAATGATTAAGGGTATGGAATGGCTGCTGTATGAGGAGAAATTAATAAGACTGAATTTTCAGCTTGGAAAAGAGATGACTACAGGGGGATATGCTAGAGGTCTATAAAATCATGACTGGTGTGGAGAAAGTAAATAAGGAAGTGTTATTTACTCCTCAAAACACAAGAACTAGGGGCCACCAAATGAAATAAATAGGCAGTAGGTTTAAAACTAACAAAAGGAAATACTTTTTCATACAACGCCCAGTCAGCCTGTGGAACACCTCGCCAGAGAACATTGTGAAGGTCAAGACTATAACAGGGTTCAGAAAAACTAGATAAATTCATGGAGGATAGGTCCATCAATGACTATTAGCCAGGATGGGCAGGGATGATGTCCCTAGCCTTTGCCAGAAGCTCGGCATGGGCAACGGGAGTTGTATCACTTGGTGATTACCTGTTCTGTTCTTTCTCTCTGGGGCACCTGGCATTGGCCACGGTTGGAAGACAGGATACTGGACTAGATGGACCTTTGGTCTGACCCAGTATGGCCATTCTGATCACCCTTCTCAGTCTGGGTTCAGACTCTCCCCAGTCTGAGGAGTGTTTCAATTCAAGCTTCCAGTCTGGCCCATTTTAGAAGCACATCTTATCTTATACTCAATCCATGTTTGTGGCCAGATTTAGTTCAGAGAGGTCTGGATTTAGGTTACTAATCCAGGCTCCTTTTTCTATCATCTTCCATTAGAAAGTAGTGTGGTAGGACAATGAGACCTGCCAAAACATCTCCTTAGGAGAGCAAATATAGTTGCCCTCAAGCCACTTGGACCCATGGCAAGTATCTGGACTAGTCAGATCCACCTCTGAATCCAAGGGTCAAAAAATTGACACAGCCTCACCTTGCACTGAAGATTACTGCACTGACTATAGTTTTCATTTTTAATTCAATAGTTGTCTCCGAGTTTACTCTAAAATGCTGTTAATTACAGAATTCAGCATTAGGTTCCAGCAGAAAGCAGTGGTCCTTGCTGGAGGATTTAGGTCCTGCTTGCCACTGAGTTTACAGGGCCTTATTTAAGTTATCTCAAATGAAGAAAAGGGCAGATCCTCACCCAGGGTGAGCAATCAGCTCCACTGAATGGAACTCAGTGGAGCTATGCTTATTTACACCAAGTAAGGTCTTACCTGAAAGGTTAATTATGTAGGAAACCTCATTGTAATGTCTGATTAAGTGCAAATTCAGAATCTTGCAATTGATTAATCCATACTAATGTTAAAGGCAGAAGGCTAGAGCCACAATTGCTAACATTAATAGAGCATGGGCATGGCTACAGTGAAGATATGAGAAATAAAAACAGCATAGAAATGGGAGAATGCAGAAGCAACCATATCCTCACTCAAATTCTGCTTTGACAGTGCCTGGCTTCTCATACAATCAGAACTTAAAGAACTTGAACAAAAGAAGCAAAGAAGTGTATAGCATGATTAAAAATACCAACTCAGTGCAACCCACTTGTGTGGAAATTGTGGCTTCTCAAGATATAGGGCACAGATTTGTTATGTCTTTCTCCAGAAACAAGATGAAACTGCAGTGATTTCAGTGGAACTACTCAGGTACTTACAATTAAGTAAGTGCAGAGTGTTTTGCTGGATCAGGGCCATAGTGTTCAGCGCTTTGCAGACTCAAGTCCTACATCAGCAGAAAAACAAAGAGCGACTTGGGGGTCGGGGGGAAGGTGACAATGAAGGCACGTTTCTCCCTCTCTTCTTTCCATCAATGTGGGTAGTTGTGGGGGCTGTGTGGAAAGGAGTGTAGCAGAGCGTTTCATTTGTTCTCAGTGGCAATATTTGTTAGGATCTGAGGGCACAGCTCCTCTAAGAAATATTCTGAGCCATTGCTTAAGCTGTCCATATCTTGGCAGAGTATGAATAAAAGGAAAAAAATCTGCCTGTGGAAGCTGAATAAAACAAAGTTCGCCTTCGACCCTTTGGTAAAGGTAATTTCTTTACAACATGTTGGTGGCTTTTTCTTTTTTAACTGAGAAACTAGTATCGCAGGCTCAGGTGCTTGTCTGTTTTCCTCACCCATGCAAAGAGGGTGAATGACTGTTCAAAAGGTACCTCAATCAAGATGTTGTTTGCACAATTCTGGACTGTCATAAAAACTGTTTTCAAATGGATTGTTTAACCCACTGATGTGGGCAGCCAAAAGCCACTCTCTTGGATCTGAAGTAGGGGCCTGATCCTGTGCCCATTCATGTCAATGCAAAGCTTCCATTGATTTCAGTGGTGCAGGAACAAGGCCTAAGTTTTTCACACTAATGTGACCTAGTTACTAGTAATATTGTTTTAGTATAAAATAGCCCTACTCTTTGGCACTAGCTCCAGCAAACTCATACTGTTAATGCAGGAAATGACAGAAGCCTATATGCTGACAACCTTAATTGTCTCCAAATAGATCAACAAAGCAGACTGGAGATGTCCCAACCTGCAAAGTTTGGCTCCAGGTTAAAGTTTCCCTCAGAAATATTAGGGTTTGGGGAGATTTTTGCTCATTAGAGAGAGAGATGGTGTAGCCATGAAAAAAGGTGCAGACCTGGATTCCAAACCCTCCCCCAGTTTTCAAGGTAGGCTGATCTAATTCCTCAAGCTTTTGAAATATAAAGTTTGTTTCCATAAAGGCTGTCGATTAAATGAAATTAAACAACATGATTAATTTGAGTTAACAATAAAATACCAATTGAAATGTGTTAAATATCTTGGAGTTTTTTCTACATTTTCAAATATATTGATTTAAATTACAACACAGAATACAAAGTGTACAGTGCTTGCTTTATATTTTTATTACAAATTTGCACTGTAAAAATAAGTGTTTTTCAATTAACCTCAGACAAGTACTGTAGTGCAATTTCTTTATTGCGAAAGTGCAACTTACAAATGTAGACTTTTTTGCGACATAACTGCACTCAAACCCAAAACTGTAAAACTTCAGAACCTACAAGTCCACTCAGTCGTAATTCTTGTACAGCCAATCACTAAGACAAACAAGTTGATTTACATTTACGTGAGATAATGCTGACCACTTCTTATTTACAATGTCACCTGTAAGAGCAGATGTTCACATGGCACTTTTGTAGTCAGCATTGCAAGGTATGTTCATGACAGATATACTAAACATTTGTATTCCCTTTCTGGAATGGTGGCCAAAGCATGAAGACATGTTTCCATGCTGATGATGCCCATTAAATGTAAATAAAGCTTTTTTTGTGACTGAACTCCTGAGGGGAGAATTGTATGTCTCCTGCTCTGTTTTACTTACCTTCTGACATATTTCATGTTACAGCAGTCTCTGATGATGACCCAGCACGTTGTTCGTTTTAAGAACACTTCCACAAAATGCAAAATAGGTACCAGTGTGAGATTTCTAAAGATAGCTACTGTACTCGACCCATGATTTAAGACTCTGAAGTGCCTTCCAAAATCTGACAGGGATGGGGTGTGGGGCATGCTTTCAGAAGTCTTAAAAGAGCAACACTCCAATGCAGAAACTACAGAACCTGAACCTCCAAAAAAGAAAATCAACCTTCTGCTGGTGACATCTGACTCAGATGATGAAAATGAACATGCATTCGTCTACACTGCTTTGGATCATTATCAAGCAGAACCCATCATCAGTAGGGACACGTGTCCTCTGGAATGGTGGTTGAAGCATGAAGGGGCATATGAATGGTTAGCATATCTGGCATGTAAATAGCTCACTACACCAGCTACAACAGTGCCATGCAAACATCTGTTCTCAGTTTCAGATGACATTGTAAACAAGAAGCAGGCAGCATTATCTCCTGCAAATGTAAACAAACTTGTTTGTCTGAGCGATTGGCTGAACAAGAAGTAGGACTGAGTGGACTTGTAGGTTCTAAAGTTTTACATTGTTTGAGTGCAGTTATTTTTTGTACATAACTATACGTTTACAAGTTCAACTTTCATGATAGAGATTGTACTACAGTACTTGTATTAAGTGGATTGGAAAATTAGTATTTTTACAGTACAAATATTTATAATAAGGTGAGCTCTGTACACTTTGTATTCTGTGTTGTAACTGAAATCAGTATTTGAAAATGTGGAAAACATGCAGAAATATTTATATAAATGGTATTCTATTGTTTAATCGTGCAATTTTTTAAATTACTTGACAGCCCTAATTTCCATACTATAGGGATGTTCAATGAAGTGGGATGCCATATCTCCAGAGGTAATCATATAGGTGTCAGGGACACAACAAACCATTGAAACTATGCATGGAATAATAAATCAGGAAACAGGACGTTAATCTCTCTAAAAATGCAACATTACCAAAGGCTTTCAGTACACTGCAACTCCTTTTAGTTTGTACCTGTAGTTTTGCTTTAGTCACAGGTGCTGCTTACAGCTAAGTCTTGGATTCCACTTACAGGCTGGGTCCAGTGCAAGAAAGCAGTGCAGAAGCAGAGAAAACTCACTAGTGCATGAACTGTCAAAGTTACAGTCAAGCAGGGTTGATAAAAGCTGGCCAGTGCAAAATTATAGATATTTCCTATGCACCGCCAAAGACTTATACAAATAGAATGTTCAGAACTGCAGGCTAATTGCCACCAAGTTTCCTTTCATCTGGGTGATTCAAGCAACGAGTAAAACTTGATATTCAAGTAAGATGTTAATTTCTGTGGCTAGACAGATTTTGCTGGCATCCCAGAATTATCCAATTTGCCATTGCAACAGAAAGGAAGATGTGTTAAAGAGAAGGTCAGACTTCCTTTATGGAGAATAAAGAGTACTGTGACCATTTCCTCAAAGTACTTGGCTCGGACCATATTACAGTACATTTGTACAAGAACACAAGTCCAAATTTCATCTGGTTACTCCAGTACTCAGTCAGTATCTAGTGTATAACTCTTCCAAATAATTCCAGATCTTGCTTTTTTGCTCTGAGAGCTTCAGGCAGGGATGGAGTGCTGAGATGGGCAGTTTGTATATTCTTTAAGATTCCCTATAAATCAGAGGCCAGCAAACAAACCTAAACCTAGACTAAAAAAAAGTCTGATTTATGCCATCCAAAATCAGGAGTTCTAGTCCTAAACAGAGATTGTTTTTAACCTGTCTTGTTGTGAAATGTGGCTATGTTGCAACCCACATAATATGTAAAATACACAAGGGTACACAATCATAACTTGAAACCCCAACTCACATATTCAAGTATTTGTGGGGATCAGGCCCTAAAACTGTAGTGAGAAGAGCGTAAAGCTACCATGGAAGCCTTAATTCTGATATTTCAGGCTCTTGTCAGTCTAAGCCAAACCCTTCACGTTATATTGGTGAGGGTTTGTATTATCATGGCAGCTGGAGATGGAGAAGAGTTGTTAGATCATCCAGTCAATCTCCAGGCCAATGCAGCACTGCTCCCCTCCCATTACATTTTCTAACACTGTCCCATCTAGCATTAAAAAAGTACCAAGTGACGGGATGACCAACACTTCCTTTGGGAGATTTTCACAACCAAAGCCATTACATTATCGGGAACTTTTTCCCTTAACAGTCCAGTCCAAATTTTTCACTATTTTAATTTTTCTCATTACTCCTAGTTAAACCCACCATCACACCAAGGGTGCAATATGGGAAGAACCATATCCTGAGCCCTACCACAGCCCTAGGGCTGTGATATGATGGGGCTTCTGTGTGGTTTACTCTCATGTGTTTCCTCCAATCCATGTATTTCTGTGCCTTATTGCTGGCAGCACTGCAAGGACATGATAACTTTGGAACTCTGTTTTCTCCAGGACTGAAAATAGAATAAAGGTGGTAGTCAGGTCAGCATATCTAGGGGCTGCCTGCATTGGAAGGTGGGAATGAGCTACACTCAGCAGCTGGAATGATCTTTCATAGAGCAAGAGCTTGTGCAAGTGTGCCCATGAGGCTTGTGCTGCAGGCCAAAAAAGGGGTAATCATTGGGATGAAGTGATTTACAAAAGGTTATATGACAGGTCAGTGGCAGAGGCAGGAATAGAACCAGGTCTCCTGAGTCCTAGTCCAGCACCCCAATTTTTTTTTTTTTTTACTACCAGTTGCACTATAACATTGTCTAGTAATATTAGTCTAATACACTGGGTGTATACATTTGCTTCAGTGAGGTTAATAACAAATATTCTATATACAGTCTATATAGACCATAGACTAGAGTCTATAGTTTTCATTTCATTTACTGAAACAGAAGGTGGCTTTGCCCTTCATCCTTATTCATGGCATATAGTGCTTGTGGGCTGAACCACATACAATGGAGTTAGAGAACTATTGTTTGTATTGCAGGAGAGTAAGCCCATGTGACGTTCTCATTGGTTTTCCTGTTTTCTAGTTTTCAAATATTTGCATTTGACACTGTACTATCAGGAAAGCTTCCCCCTATTAAATAGTATTAAATGTATATAAGTGCTTCAGAGTCCCCATTCTGAACTAGTTAAACATATGCTTTGCCTATGGTCATAGAAATGGAATGCAACCTCCCAAACGCTTACTCATGTAAGCAGCTCTTTCTTATTCATACCTTTGGTTTTATGCAAGTCAGTGGAATGGTTGCTGTGAGGAAAGCTTTTCAGGATTGGGTCTAATACTTGGACCCTAAAAAGTTGATCTCTTTCAGTATTTAACATCAAATTTAGTGGCTGGTACATTAGATGAGCTCATCTTTTAACTTTCAGAGTTTGATATGTTCCGTCAGTTTCATAATGTGGTACATTAATGTTTGAGGCATGAATGCATTTGATTTTATATCAGTTTTTGAACTTGGGTTATATACACACACACCTCATGGTAGGATGTTTGATTTATTATTTCATGAAGTATCTTGTTCAGCTGGTGTGGCATCAGATGATGCCTTCCTAAATAGCTGATGTGTTTCCTGAATTTTGTTCAATGTTTATAAAATGTGGTAAGCAAATTAAGAGATCCGATTGGCCACAGGCCATGCATAACAGGAGCACTCCCAGTATAAAAGCATGAGTCAGAACTCACTAACCCTGTCACATCAGTGTTGACAGTTTTACAAACCATAAAACATGCAGGAGAGGTATAAACTGTTAGTTGCTTCACTTCAGCCTGATTACAATGTATGTATATGCATTTAGATGCTGCACAGTACATTTTACATGAAAATTTGATTTTATACTACTTAAATGATATACTAGACTCTGTAGGTGGTAGCTTCCTTTTTAATATATCTAAAAAACCACTGCCATAAGTATATGCCATAACCTTGTCAAGCTGTCACATTTCTTTCATTATTTCCTAAGAGTTGCTTGTTACTGATGTGTTTAGTGTTATGAGATGCTTTCTCTTTTCTAATCAACTTGATCCTTTGCCTGATTATGTCAGGGGTGCTTACACACCCTTATCAACTTAAAACTAAATTAATTAAATGTGCATTGAGTATCCGGTAGAACAGATCATCTTTATGAGGCAGCCTCTCATCCTGATAGTGGAGTCAGCTCTCTCCAAATCAAGTAAGAACAATTCTACAACTAGAAGAACATCTCAGCAACTGTTTTTGTTGGTCCCTTAGGACGGGTTTGTGTGCATGTGAGAGATATTTTAGAGGACCTTGCCAACTGAAAAAGGTTTGTTTGCTGTGTTCAGGGAACAGCACTAGCTATGACCATGTTGGATAACATCAAGCATGATTGTGCAAACTATCCCACTAGCAAGCATTCCAAGAGACAGGACCTATGCAGTAGAATAGCTTCTAAAATGCTGCTTTTCAAATCTCACTGAGATACTTGTGTGATTTTGTTTGGTTCTATGTTGCCTCAATGTCTGTCATGAATCACTATTTAATACATCCACAAGCAACCATCCATCTCTCTACATACAAAGGGCTATTGCCAAGAACTAACTAGTCCTTTGTCTTTACATACAGTAAATTTTAAGTACTACTTAATGGCAATAAACAAAGTGTCAAAATAATCATCTACAGAACAGAAGGGAATTATGAGAGAGAACAAGTTAAAGACAGATAGGAGGCAGTAGCAGAGTAAGGGGTGGGAGAGGCAGAAGAGATAAGAGGCCACAGACATGCATCACAAATGTAGCAAAGGTTGGATATTAACTCACTTCATTGAGGATTAATAGGAAGACTATTACTTTGACCACAATTTCTAGCCTTTCTTGATGTACTGAATATGGTTCCAATTTATCCAAACCAGAACAAGGTTTTTGGCTAGGTATGGATTCTAGAAATGAGTCAACTCCAAGTTATCCCCCAAATCTGAATTCCTGATTTGGAAAGCAGTTTCTCATCTGACAAGTAAAACTCAAAAGATATTAGAATTCAATTATTCCTCTGTTCTACTTGCCCAACTAAAAGGGGGTTAAATGAAAGGAATTGAATGTATTGTATCAAATAAACCAACAGTGAAAGCAAAATACTAGACTTACAACTGTAAATAATTACTACAGTGATTTGGAAACCTGCAATTAGCTAAGGAATCAGAGTTTCTCTCTGGTGCCTGTGACAATAGAACATTTTACCATCATGACAGACTGAGTTGTTACATGAGTGACTCCTAACTCCAAGCTTTACTACTGTCAGACTACATATAAAGAGTTCCAAGCTGTGCGTTTAACTTATAAAACTTTTATTGATTCTGCTCCAGTTTAAGCACATTTGAACAGACCAGTGGTCCATCTAGTTCGGTGTCCTGTTGCTAAATGTAGCCAGCAGTGGATGGGTTCAGAATAAGGCATAATACCTCTTCCCTTCTTACCCCTAGTGTAATTCATTAAGCGCAATACTATGTTACGGAAGAAAATTTCTTCCTTACTCAAGCTAGGGATAAGCATATGCCCTGAAGCAAGAGCATTAAGAGCTCTTATGTCTTCATTCCTGCTAGTGTAACTGAAGATGTTATTTTTGTTTGTGTAAAATGTCTAATCCTGTTCTGAAACACTAATATTTCTGAATCCTGTGTGTTTGTCACAAGTTAGATTACAAACTGGCTTTTTAATTTATTTTCAGGAGCCTCCCTTTTTTAGTGTTGTTCAGTGCTCCCTTCTGATAGAACAGTTAAGTGGGGCTAATTTATACCATTAGTCCACATTCTTCTGCTATATTTTCTCTCCTTTCAGTACTAAGAAATCTGTGGGCAGACTTCTGTTCAGTGGATTTCAGTACTTCCTCTGTCTTTTATACTTGTGTAACAGCAGAATCTGGCCTTTTTTTTATTTTTAATTCTATCTTGCATGCAATTTGAGATCCACCCTGTATTGATTCTAGTTACTCTGACAGACATTCTCTCACCTGTTTCTCCTAAGGATAATTTAAAATCAATGAAACTAGAGCAAGTTCTACTTTATGTAAGAGCTGACAAGTGTCAGACATACAGGCCTAAATTTTCCAACGTGCCTGATTCTGGTTTCCCAACTTGACACCTAAAGGGACTTTTCTGTGAGAAGTTACTCAGCACTTTTTGAAAATTATCCCCCTTTAGCATGTCCAGTTCAACATTCATGAATTAAGGCACCAAAACTCCATCACTTTTAAAAATGTAGACTGCAATACCAATTTATAGAAGTTAAATTACTTGTATCAGGTTCATCCCATCTCTGACTATTTTAACCAGACCTCTATCTGGATTCAAAATGGTTCATCAGCTAATACAATACAGGCAAGAGCTTGTTCTATTTATCTTGTCCATCACATTTCTGCAGCAGATATTTTTATTGTTGACATAGACAGAGTACACTTCATCATTAATCAGCTCTCTTGTACACTCCACTACAGAAGAAGAAACACTTGCTCTTATTTGGCTTGTCTGCTAGAATATTTTCCAGATGGACGCAAACTCTACAACCTGTGACAGTGGAAGATGAAAAGGCTGTGCAGCTGCACTACTGCCATTTGGGGAGAAGATTCTGTCAATCTGCTAATTATCTAGAAATAAATTGGAGGATTGAATTTCTCTGCTCACCTGTACTACAGTCTGCATCACACCTCTGGCTTCATGCCAGGCACCATTAAAAGTTTAGTCATGTTTGAATACTAAAGCTACAACTGTGGACAAGTGTTTGTTACTAGCATTCTTATAATTCAGCTTAAATTGTTTTTCTACTCTTTATTGATTTGTAGAAATATTTTTCATCTTCCTGAATATATAAATTTTTTTTAAAAAATCTTTACAATTCAAATGGAAAGCTAAATGGGGCTAGCAACCATCAGGTTAACTTTCTTAGAATGTGGAGGCCCTGCCATTCCCAAACCCAGCAGGGAGAAATTAAATCTAAAACTTCAGCCCACTAAGCTAATTAAGGGCATAGAACAAAAGAGTTTGTGTATGTGAAAGCATGAGTTGATTTTCATGCAGGATTTTATGGAGGCCAAAAGAGAATGGTTAATGACTGAAAGTCACAGTGAATCTGAGAAACCAGGAGGAGGAGTCTGGAAGAGAGTGAGAAGATCAGTCCTGCTGAGGAGTCCCCTGCACCCAAGCTGTAAGTGCAAGCAACAGGAATAGCCAAGGTTGGAGTTGTGGCACTTTACCCAGAACCCTAGCCAAACATCAGCATTTATTTGGAGCGCTGAAAAGTTGTTAATAAACATGTTTTTATTGTTTGCACAACTTTGCATTTCCAGACTCAAATTACTTGGAAGTGCTGAACTACTTTCCAAATGCTCAGTGTTTTTGACCCTGCTGAAAGCTGGAAGTACCAGCCCTGGTCTATACTATGAGGGTAGGTCAATTTTATAAGCAATGCGTCTACACAACCACCCTGTTCTGTCAACCTAAAGGACTTTTAAAATTGACTACTGTACTCCTCCCCAGCGAGGGGAGTAGAGCTAAAATCAATCTTGCTGGGAAGAATTTGGAGGAGTGCAGATGCGATTCAACGGTATTGGCCTCCGGGACCAATGTGACCACTCCGGACAGCACTTTCAACTGCGATGCACTAGCCAGGTACACAGGAAAAGCCCCAGGAAACTTTGAATTTCATTTCCTGTTTGGTCAGCGTGGCGAGTTCAGCAGCACAGGTGACCATGCAGTCCCAGAATCGCAAACGAGCTCCATCATGGACTGAACGGGTCTGACTGCTGTATGGGGAGAAGAATCTGTGCAGGCCACACTCCAATCAAAAAGAAGAAATGCTAATATATGCCAAAATTGCATAGGGAATGGTGGAGAGAGGCTACAACAGGAACACACAGCAGTGCCACATGGAAGTTAAGGTGCTCAGGCAAGCCTACCAAAAGAGAAAGGAGGCAAACAGTCGCTCCGGGTCCATACATGCCCCTTCTATGATCAGATGCATGGCATTCTAAGGGGAGACCCTACCACTACCCCACCACTGTCCATGAACACCTGCAAGGGGGGAGTCTCATGCAACAAGGAGGATGATTTTGTAGATGAGGATTAGGAGACTGCGCAGCAGGCAAGTGGAGAATCCATTCTCCCCGATGGCCAGGACCTTTTCATCACCCTGGAACCAATACCTTCCCAAGGCGGGTTCTTGAACACTGAAGGTGGAGAAGGTACCTCTGGTGAGTGCACATTTTGTAACTACTCTACAGGATTTAAAAGCAATGTGTTTAATGTTTGATTTGCCCTGACAAATCAGGATGCATTTGCGGCCATTACAGCTACTTTAATAGACTTTTCATGTGTCTGGGGATGGAGCGGGAATCCTCCAGGATCATCTCCATGAACATCTCCTGGAGGTACTCTGAAAGCCTTTGCAGAAGGTTTCTGGGAAGGGCTGTGTAGTGGAGCGGGACCGGGGCTCAACCCTGCTTGAGGGCAGAGGGGAGCCACACCGGCTCACCGCACTCCGTTGGCCTCGGGCTCGTCCCTTGCTGCAGTGCTGAGGGAACCGACAACAGTTAGTAAGTGGCTCAGGCCCTTTCAGTCAGGCTGGGCACTAAGCCAGAAGTCTATAAGCCCAGGCCCTTGGGCAGGGCGGGCAGCACACAGTCTGGGCTCAGGCCTTTCAGCAGAGGCTGAGCGGATAACCACCGTGAATGGCCTCCTCAGGCCAGGGCAGGGGGAGTCTGCCACCCTTGGAGGGGTGGCAGGGGGAACACAGGCCCTCCCACTCCATTGCGTTCCAGCCCGGGGCCCTAGCAGTGGTCAAGGCTGCTGACGGTCAGTGGGGGATCCTGACCGAAACACACTGACATTGGCTCAGGTGAGTCTGCAGCCTGACAGGAGTCGGCTGCCCCCGGGCCACTTCCAATCTCCCCCTCACTGGGTACCTGCCCTTTGCCAGCATCATCCAGGGGGTCCCAAACCATGGGTTCCTCGGGGTACCAGGCATCAGGAGGTCCGGTCCACTCCTCCACAGGCCGGGCGTCGGACAGCTCAGTCGGCTCCTCTGAGTACTGGCCCCAGGGGAGGTCAGACCAGTACCCCTCTGGATACTGGGCACGAGGTAGGCCGGGGCCAGCGGGAGCTCAGTCTCTAGCGTCTGCCTTCTCCAGCAGCCTCCTCCTAACTGAGCACTGGGGCCGGGTTTTTGTACTTCCTATCCTGCCTCTTGACTTCTGGGGGGGGCGGGGACAGGTGGTGGGGGCCTTGGTCTTCCTGTCCCGCCCCTTGCCTTCCGGGGGGGGCGGGGACAGGTGGCGGGGCCTCCGCCCGTGGCCGCACCTTCCCTGGCCTATTCCCCTCAGGAGCACGGGGAAGTGGGGCCCCCACGCGACAGGCTGCCTTATTTCATCCTCCACGGCAGGACACTTTACCAAACCAAGCCAGTAGCAAGTAGTCTGGAATCATTGCAGCACAAAGCATGGCAGTGAATGGTCCTGGGTTTTGGTCACATTCAAGGTACATTTGGTCTATAGCTTTCTGTGTTAACCTCTGGAGAGTGATATCATTCATGGTCACCTGGTTGAAATAGGGGAATTTTCATAAGGGAACAGTAGAAGGACCCTGTTCATACTGGCCTGTTTGCACTTGGCTAAGAATAGCCACACGGTGGGGAGAGGGTGAAGGGATCATCTCAGAGAATAGCCAAGCAGTAGGATGGGAGGAGGGGTGTGCTGCACATCTACCTGAAAACCACAGCCCCTCCTTTTAAATGGCAAACCCAACCGGCATTGCTTGCTATGGGAAAGGAGGGTGCTGCAATTTGAAACCATTCCCACATGTTATGGAGGTGGAAGAAGCCAACCCTGTGTACCTTCTGACTTACCATAGCTGCCTGGAAAACAAATGATGTTGCCCAGCTGTGTGTGATGTGTCACCATACCATTAGGCACTCAATATAAAAGGCAAAATGCAATGTTGTACCTAAAGCATATGTGCTGTCAGCTGCGAATTGCTTGATTCATTGTGAAAGTCTCCCTTTTGATCTCAGAAATGTATCTTCTTAAATTCTACTCTCCCTTTTTATCCCCCCGTAGGTGCAAATGTTTCTATACTCCCCCCTCATCTCTGTCCCAAAGGTTATCACAGATTAGAAGGCCAAAAAAAACACACTTGCGATGACATGTTTTCTGAGCTCATGCAGTCCTCCCGCACTGATAAGGCAGAGCTGAATGCATGGAGGCATTTGGTGGCAGAGTCCAGGAAAGCATTAAATGAGCGCGATGAGAAGAGGCAGGACGCATTGCGGAGTCTAATGAGGGAGCAAACGGACATGATCAGGCATCTGATGGAGCAGCAGGAAATGCAACAAGAGCACAGACTGCCGCTGCATCTATTGTATAACCGCCTGCCCTCCCCAAGATGCATATCCTCCTCACCCAGACACCCAAGAACACGCTGTGGGAGGCTCCGGGCACCCAGCCACTCCACTGCAGAGGATGGCCCAAGCAACAGAAGGCTGTCATTCAAACAGTTTTTTGATTTGTAGTGTGGCTACAATAAGCAATGTGGCCTTGTCCTTCCCTGCTCCCTCACCCCCTCCCTTGTCAGTTATTTAACTTTTTAAAAAAACTTAATAAAGAATGAATGCATGGTTTCAAAACAATAGTGACTTTAAAAGCAGCAGAGAATTCTGTGGCACCTTATAGACTAACAGACGTTTTGGAGCATGAGCTTTCTGCATCTGACGAAGTGGGTATTCACCCACGAAAGCTCATGCTCCAAAACGTCTGTTAGTCTATAAGGTGCCACAGGATTCTCTGCTGCTTTTACAGATCCAGACTAACATGGCTATCCCTCTGAATAGTGACTTTATTTCCTTTGCCAGATGTGATTGAAGGGGGGAGGGTAGTTGGCTTACAGGGAATTAAAATCAACAAAGGGGGCGGGTTTGCATCAAGGAGAAACACACACAACTGTCACACTATAGCCTGGCCAGTCATGAAATTGTTTTCAAAGCCTCTCTGATGTGCAGTGTGCCTAGCTGTGCTCTTCTAATCACCCTGGTGCCTGGCAACCAATTTTGAGTAGCCAGACAATTTGCCTCAACCTTCCACTCTGTCATAAATGTCTCCCCCTTACTCTCACAGATATTATGGAATACACAGCAAGCAGCAATAACAATGGGAAAGTTGGTTGTGCTAAGGTCTAACCTAGTCAGCAAACAGCACCAGTGAGCTTTTAAACCTCCAAAGGCACATTCTACCACCATTCTACACTTGCTCAGCCTATAGTTGAACTGCTCCTTACTTCTGTCCAGGTTGCCTGTGTACAGCTTCATGAGCCATGGGAACAAGGGGTAGGCTGTGTCCCCAAGGATAACTACAGGCATTTCAACATCCCCAATAGTAATTTTCTGGTCTGGGAAGTAAGTCCCTTCTTGCAGCTGCTTGAACAGCCCGGAAAAGATGTGAGCATCATGCACCTTTCCCAGACATCGAATGTTGATGTTAGTGAAATGTCCTTTTTGATCCACCAGTGCTTGCAGCACCATTGAGAAGTACCCCTTGTGGTTTACATATTGGTTGGCAAGGTGGTCTGGTTCCAAGATAGGGATATGTGATCCGTCTATTGCCCCACCACAGTTAAGGAACCCATTTCAGTAAAGCCATCTATTCTGACCTGCACATTTCCCAGAGTCACTACCCTTGTTAGCAGAAGGTCAGTGATTGCATTGGCTACTTGAATCACAGCAGCCCCCACAGTATATTTGCCCACTCCAAATTGATTCCTGACTGACTGGTAGCAGTCAGGCGTTGCAAGCTTCCACAGGGTTATCACCACTCGCTTCTCAACTGTCAGGGCAGATCTCATCTTGGGTATTCCTGTGCTTCAGAGTAGGGGAAAGCAACTCACAAAGTTCCAGGAAAGTGACCTTATGCATGCGAAAATTTCGCAGCCACTGGGAATCATCCCATACCTGCAACACTATGCAGTCCCACTAGTCTGCTTGTTCGCCAGGTCCAGAATCGGCATTCCACTGTATCAACCTGCCCCACTGCCGCCATATACAATCGATTGTATATAATCTATTTCTAAAGATCGACTTCTATAAAATATCCTAATTTTGTAGTGTAGACATAACCTTCCAGCATTGTTAGCAAAGCCACCTCAATTTTGCAAACTCCAGTCTAGATAGCTCTTCTTTGCATATGCTTATCTGAACCTTTTGAGTTTAACCCTTCACTGCCCAAGACATACTTTCTCTAACCAGTTTTACATCTTGTTTTAGGTTGAATTTGAGTGTATGAGGTTTGTTACAGACTAGTAATTTCATTAGATAATCCTTAGTTCAGAAGCTTTAGTTTATACGTAAATTTAAGTTAAAAGTTTCAAAGTATAGTATCTCAATTTTGTCAAACCTCTGTTTGCTTTCCTAGGACAAGTTTTTATTCTTCCCTCTGTCTCTGATCTCATAATGGATTCTAGTACTTCCTGGGCTGGGTCAGAAGCACTGCCTGAACAGTTACTCCTGCAGTAATTCTACTTCCCTTTTGTGAGCCATGTATATACCACTACTCCAAATCACCAAAGAAACAAAGCTTGATAACCAGTAAGAAGTTGGTATATCACTTAATGGTATAGCAATCGTTCTCCTAAAGTTCATATTTTTAAATGCTAGCAGGCCATGACTTGTGAACTTACCATAGCAGTAATTGAACTGTGGTGACCTTGCAGAGTGAAAAGTTACTTATGTGAATAAGTATAGGGCTATGGTAGATTGTTCTGGAGAGTGATATTTACCTACCAGTCAGTGGTATGGTGAGACTTAATATTTGTACATAGCTTTGAGAGCCTCGGATCAAATGGTTCTCGTGAAGTGCTAAGTATTTATTAAGATCCTTACCATTTATCAAGCCCCTGTATGTCACTTTCCATTAATACTGATGGTGTGTGTGGTGTGCTAATAGTTTGGTTGAGGAGAGGGTTTGAAGTTCTCAGGTTTTAGAATAGTACATTTGTTTTCAATCTTCCTCCTGTTCCTCAGCACTGTAAATCAAACAGAGCCTATCTAAATGTCTAAAGGTTTCCAGATGTATCTTTTAATGTTATTGGAAGGCAATAACTTTCAGAGGGCAGAGGGGCTCTGCTATCTGGTGAGTTCAATCAAAACAGATGCCAAAGTAGAATTGGGAGCTTCACAGCAGCACATTCTGCTCACAGAAAGCTAAAGAACCTGGTCAGGAGCAAGACAATGGAACTTCATACCAGAGTCGGGCTCTCTTATGCAGGGAAAATAGCTTCACTACATGTAGGTTACTGAGATGTGAGTGAAGAGCTGGCAGAGGGGAACAGTCAAGATACTGTTGTGTGTAGCTGACTGAAGGGTGTTTGGTGTGAAAGGCTTTGAGGGCTAACGAATGTGGAGATCATAAGGAGAAGCTGTGAAAATATATTGAAGAAGACTTAAAGTAGATCACAGTGGCTGAGCCATTTTTATATAGTGTTTCCCTCTCAAGCCTACATAGGAATTACTTTGCAAAGCAGTGTAACATTGAATGACTTTTAAAAGTGTTTTAAAGGTGACGCTGGATGTCAAAGGGAGCTCAAAACTCTCCGGAGCTTAACAAAAAGCAACCAGGGCCAGTCCAGAGTGATGCCACACTGCTATATTTGTGTACCTGGACAGCTCTTTCTCACTGCTTTGTTGAAGTTTTTAGCAGAGCTGCTTATCAGTAGGAGCTGGGTACTTTGGAAAGGCCTGACCACCCCATTTATGACTCAAAAAGTGCTAAGGAAATCCAAATAGCTCTGCTTGTTGAAAACTTTAAAGGGATCATGGAAAGAGATGATTAATACTACATGTAACAAAGATTATCACTAAAACATTTGAAACAATGTATCAATTGAATCTTTAAAACAGGAAACTGTAGAAAAACACCTATCAGGTTATGCTATAGCAGAACTGGGTGTTGCATACTCAAGTTTTCTGATTTTTTTAATTGTAAGGTATTTCCCAAATCTGTCACCTTCCTAAAACTGAAGGAAAAATTAGAAAGCTGTGGTTGAGCAAGTGAGGTTTAGCCAGACCATCATAACATGTTTCTATGAGTAATGGAAGGAGCACACACCTAAATGATCAGCCTGATTCCTGGAGTGCTGCAGATTAAATGAAGGACAGGCATCAAGTTGTGCTAGAAGTTCAGTTTCTGGGTTGCAAAGAGTGAGACACCAGTAGCTAAAAATACAGGTTATTGAATATATATGGGGCATGTTGGGGTTTTTTTGTTTAAGTTTTGCAGTGAAATGTCGACCAGAGTTCTACAGACTTTGCTGTCTCTGTTCTAAATTGTGGGATAGAGAAGATTTACCAATTTGGTTGCTTTTTTTGCAATAATGGGAAGGTAAGTCAACTTCAAAGCTGAGTTAATACTCCATACGCCCTCTCTAGCACCATATCACACATCCAATCTACCTCATGGAGAGGTAGGAAAACTACTGCAAATTAGTGCTTTGTTATAGACTACCCCCCTAGCAGGGCTCAAAGATGATTCTGTAATATATCTTCTTAACTGTGCAGCAGGGGCAGCTCTAGGGATTTTGCCAACCCAAGCACGGCAGGCAGGCTGCCTCCGGCAGTTTGCCTGCAGGAGGTCCTCTGAAGCCGTGGGACCAGCGGACCCTCCGCAGGCACGCCTGCCAGGGCTGGCTCCAGGCACCAGCTTATCAAGCAGGTGCTTGGGGCGGCCACTCCGGAGCGGGGCAGCACTTTCGAGTATTCGGCGGCAATTCGGCGGAGGGTCCCTCGCTCCTGCTCCTGCAGATCATGATCACAGCTTTTTTTTGGCTGCTTGTGACTGCCCTCCCAGCGACTGGCAGAGTGCCCCCCGCAGCTTGCCGCCTCAAGCACGCGCTTGGCGTGCTGGGGCTTGTAGCCATCCCTGCTGTGCAGGAAGGACCCATTCAGGCTGGCTTGCTTTTACATGTTTAGCTAGACTAATCTTAGGGTTCATGTGTTTTTCTTCCCTTTGTGATCATTGTTTGTTCAAATGAGGAGTATCCGTAAGGCTTTGGGCACACAGATCTTGTTGGCTTATTTCCTGCCACACACTTACAGCAGTAACCATCATTCCTTCAACTCTGAATCTTGTTTCCTTTGGCGTTCCTTGTGCAAAAATCTAGTTTAGTCACATACCTCCTCATGATTCCCACTTGAGAGTGTGCTGCATTCCCATGGAGTTTCAGAGGTCACATTAGAAGAACCAGTACAAAGTACAGTGAGAGGAGGAGCCATTTGTTGCTGATGCCGCAAAGGAGATGCCTTTGTCTCCCCACTCTTAAATTTAGTCCTGTAAACCCTTCCTGACAAGAGTATCTTATACATGAGGAGTCACATTGACGTTGATGAAAGCACTCATGCAAGACTAGGTACATATCATTCTTTATTGGCTAGCCTTTTGGTTTCAGAAGTTTTCATCTGTGTATCCAAGAGTCTGTTAACATTTTCCACCTGTGTAATGAAACAATCTGAAATTAATATAGTTAACTTAAAAATGCATATATTGGACATACCATTTCTGTGTGTAAATATCTAAATATAGCCATTTTAAGGGTCCATTTCTGATGCTTAAAGCAGTATGAATCAGATGGAAGTTCAGTTTGGTAAATCTCTGTGTATGACAAATAGCAGTGCATGAAAGATGATAGCACCTGCAGTGAGTGAGTTCTGAATCCCACTTCATTGATTCAGGACTATGAACTATTCTGTTTAGAGAGAAATTTTAAAAATTAAAAGGCAAGGGCTAGAAGCTGAAATTGGAGAAAAAGTTGACCGAAATCTATGGCAGCACAGAGTAAAGTTACTGCTGATGCAACAGTTTACTAAAATGGTGTTGAGCTTACAGAGTATAATGGTACTGAAGAATGCACTAAAAATCATTTGTATCTGGGCTATTTCAGCACAGGATACATTAAGTAATGCATATTAAGTGATAAAGTTCTTCACTCATACCTGTGTAATGCCATTAGTAGAAATGTCAAAATTTAAGTCTAAGAAATCGACCTCAAAAGTTGGGGAATTTCGGTGACAGTGATACTTACCTTGGCAACATGGTATGTTCTATTTATTTTCTGATATTGTAACAGCTACTGTGCTGGCTGGGTCAGTGTGTGGCACATCTATACCCAGCCCCCTTAACTGGGGTGGCTTATCTCGGATGGGAAGAGCCCCTGTCTCAGAGAAAATGAGAGGAAGCTGAAGTATTTTTTCCCTGCCTTGGGTAGGGGGAGACTGATTGTATGAGTAGCATGGGGGGGGGAGGGAATTGCCTTTATACCAGAGGTGGGCAAACTTTTTGGCTCAAGGGCCACATCTGGGTGGGGAAATTGCATGCAGGGGTGGGACAAGGGGTTGGGGTGCGGGAGGGGGTGTGGCATGTGGGATAGGGTGTGGTGTGCAGGAAGGGGCTCAGAGCAAGGGGTTGGGGGCAGAGCAGGGTGCAGGGTGTATAAGGGGGCTCAGGGCAGGGTGTTGGGGTGCAGGAGAGGTTCAGGCTGTGGCCCGGCACTGCTTACCTGGAGCGGCTCTGGGATGGCAGTGGGGTGCACCGGTGCCAGGGTAGGCTAATGGGAGCTGCCGGGGAGTAGTACCTGGAGGGACAGTCAGTGCACAGATCCCTCTGCTCCTTCTCCCCCAGGGGCCGCAGGGATGTAGTGCCAGCTGCTTCCGGGAGCAGCGCAGGGCCTGGGCGGGCAGGCAGGGATTCAGGCTCCGGCTGCAGTGAGCCCTCTGACCCTCTTCCCCCAGGGGCCACAGGGACATTGTGCCGGCTGCTTCTGGGAGTGGCACAGGGCCCACGGCACCATGGGGGTGGCAATCCCATGGGCTGGATCCAATGCCCTGAGGGGCCAGATCCAGCCTGCAGGCTGTAGTTTGCCCACCCCTGCTTTATACTCTTTGCCAGTAATAAAACAGATGTTCTGTTAAACTGAGCTGCTGAAAATGTCACTCTTCTGGAAACTTTGCTTCTCTGTGCTACCCCACCAGTACAAAGATTCGAGGGCACATAACAGTACAGTTTTGAAAACTGAAACGTAACCGGATGAACTGCTTACTGGAAATAAATTGGAGACCTGGGCTATTGACAACAAAATGAAATTCAGCAAAGACAAATGTCAGGTGCTACACTTAGGGAAGAAAAAAAACAAATGCACAGATATAGAATAGGGGATAACTGGCTTGGCAACAGCACTGCTGAGAAGGATCTGGGAGCTGTGGTGGATCACAACCTAAGCATCAGTCAACACGCAATACTGTTGCAAAAAAAACCAAACACATCACACAAATGAAAGGCTGCCATAAAAAAAGATGGAGAAAAGCTGTTCTGTTTTGCCACAGACAGGAGGACAAGAGGCAATTGGTTCCAACTACAGCATAGCAGATTAAATTAAATTTCAGGAAAAAGTTTATAACTGTAAGAACAGTAGGACAATGAAACAAACTGCCTAGTAAGGTCTTGGAATACTCCTTCACAGGAGATTTTTCTAAAGGAGGCTGGATAGCCATCTGTCTTGCATGGTTTAGACACAACAAATCCTGCATCTTGTCAGGAGTTAGACTAGATGACTCTTGTGGTCTCATAGAACCACAGGGCTAAAAGGTTCTATGATTTTGGAGCTTTTTATTCATCAATTAAGCCTGGTTTCTGCTCTTACAACATATAAGTATTCACTGAATGTTACAAATATTTCAATTTGTTCACCACTGTTCTCTTTCATTCCAGTATTTGCTGTTTGTGATGTGTGCTTGGAAAGCCTAAAATTTTTTGAATAAGTAGTTAATAAGTGAATGTGTAACAAGCTTTTGTTAAAAGATTTTTGGATGAATAATCATTTATTAAAATGTATTAGCCTTTTGAGGTTTACAAACCTTTTCATTGATACTCAGTGGCCACTTAGATAAATTCAGAAAAGTGATTTGATGCTGACAGATACCAGCAAAGCTAACCAAACCAAACTTGGTTTTATTCATAAAAACATGCATGAATCCCTTTCTGTAATATTTGCCCAGTTGTTGTATACACTCAAAGAAAACAGAATTATAAGAAACTAGAGCTGGAGAATAATTCAAACAAGATTCCTCAAATGTGATCATCTAGTCTGAATGGATCTACCAGTCCCTTCTGCCTTGGTGTCTGTGAAAGATGTATAGTTGAGGAAGGATCTTGTGCTTAAGAGACTGGGCTGAGACTCAAGTAAACTGCACTGTGGTTCTACCATAGACACCAGACAAGTCATTTAATATTTTTGCCAAAGAGCATGTAGGAAATTAGTTTCACTTATGCCTGAGTATTTGAGGAAAATGAATTTTCAGTTGTTACAAACAAATATTTACATCAGACATGCTTGTGCACTCATCCAGTCAGGGAATAGAACAAATATTACTCCTGAGCAACAGCCTAACTTTCAAATATTCATAGAGTGTAGGGTAAACCTTGTGAAGTTTTAATCAGCTAGTGAATAATATGAAGAAATAGTGATCAGCTTGTGCGTATTTCATCAGCAGAATGCAACCAAATTAAGTTACTCACTGCAAATTATTCACCTCAGTTTAGAAATCATGAAATATTGGCAATATGACATTTAAATTTGCTGAAACCCTAACTTTAATTATCTGACTAACGATTAAGGTTATAGTTTTGTCCCAGCGGTTGTGGAAGTCATGGAATCCATGACTTCCAAAGACCTCTGTGACTCCAGCCCTGGCAACTGGGAGCTGCAGGGTCCCATGGCCTCCAGCGGCAGCAGGGAACTGTAAGGTACCCCCGCTGCCTGAGGCAGCAGGCCCCCAAACTCTCAGCTGCCATGGGCAGCAGACGTACCCCGCAGCTCCCAGCCGCTGCAGGCGGGGGTGGGGGGCATCTTGGCAGCCATGGGGCTGCAGGGGGACCTCTGAAGCTCACCACTGCAGTGGTGGCAGGGGGATTCCCACAGCACTCCCTGCTGCTGGGGAGGGGGCAGGGGGTCCCTGCAGCTCCCCTCTGCCTCTGGTGGCAGGGTACCCTGGAACTCTGAGCCCTCATGGTGGTGGCGGCCCCAGAGCTCCTAGCCACCCTGAAGCTGCCCAGTCCCTTCCAATTTTATCATGAATATTTTTAGTAAAAGTCAGGAACAGGTCACAGGCTTCCGTGAATTTTTGTTTATTGCCTGTGACCTGTCAGTGACTTTTACTAAAAATATCCATGACAAAATCTTAGCTTTACTAATCCTTAAAATCCCATCCTTAAAAAGGGACACAAATTTCAGAGTTATTTTCAGATGAATTTTTTCCCCCTGTTAATCTTACAATTAATTCCCAAATGACTGGCCTAGAGATTAGGGAAAAGTAAATTTTTGTTTTTACTTTGTGCTCTTGATAGTACTTTGCATATTGCTAGTTTCATAGTTTTGATAGTTGCAGCTCCTATGTTAACTTAATATTTTGGTATACAGAGGTGAAAATTAACTAAGGGCCTATGTTCCCCTTTTGTTTCTCTGACTCTCCAAGTTCAGAGCCAGAATTAGAATACGATTTCTGACTCTCACTTTCCTGCTTAGACCAGTAGGCTATACTCATCTCACTCTGCATCTGTTCCCCCTTGCCCCCATTTAGAGACATGTTCCTTTCTCTGACAATGTTCAGAGCTTTTCCCTCTTTGAATTTTCTAATTCTCGAGACCAATTCCCTGTGCATTTGTGTTTTGTTAGAACTAGAAACTCTGGTCATGGATTAGGGCTCCATGGTGCTGTACAGACACATAAGACAATCCTTGCCTCAAAGAGCTTGCAGTCCAGGTATCACAGGATGTAACAGCAGAACTAACCAACAAATGTCAAAGGGAAAGGGAGTAAAGTGAGCAGAGTTTAGCAGAAAAATGTAAGTCAGCCCAATTTATATACTTCATCACAAGGCCATGATTTAACTCAAACATAGGAAGAAAGCAAATTTGAATGATCACAAAAAGAGTGCTCTGTTGTAACATAAGCAGAGGTTGCAGGTGAAATACTGTGACTGATACAAATATCACATATTCTAATATTCAAGCCAAAGAGTTCGTGTAAACTGCACCACCTCTCCTGTAAAACAATGTGTTATCCGAAACAGATTGGGTTAAGGGGTTTGGGAAAGAGGTTCAGATATTCAGATTGCCAGCCAGTTTCCCCAAGCCTGGACAACTCAGCTGGATATATTAGGGTGTGTCCTGCTGAATCAGCTGGATTGGAGAAGTCTGAAAAACCAGCACTCCCCCATTGCTCAACACGATTATTCCAAAGCCTCAGGTATCACCCAAGTCAGCTGTTAATTTATACTGTGCACAAGAAGGAGGTAGAAAACAGCTAGTGTGATCAACTAGCAAGAGAACAAGATGAGCTGGAACAGCCAATTTTTGCACCATACCCTTGACTTTCTTGTAACTGTACCCATCTGTAAGAGGAGATCACAGGGGTGAAGAGTTACAGCTACAGGTTGCCATTTAGACAGAAGAGGATTCATGGATAACAGGACTAGTGTGTTGTAGAGGAGAGAAAAGAAGTGTTAATGAATAGAGCATTATTTATCATCCACTTTGAGCAGGCTTCAGTGATCTAAGGGACACTAGGACTCCTTTAAAAGGCTGAGCAAATATTAGTTTGCTTCTACCGGCTTGCTTTTTTTTTTTTTTTTTTTTTTTTTTTTTTTTTTTTTTTTTTTTTTTTTTTTTTTTTTTTGGCTGATTTTTGTGCTTTACAATGTCTGTAACAATGTTCATGCCCATTAAAAAATGTGAACTCAGAGTCCCTAATTAGGAGGCACAGATGTGAGGCATCAGTTCCCCTGCCAAGAATCTGGCATCTATTCCTTAATTTCCAGCCCTCATTTCACTTTGATAAATGTTAAGAACCTCTTAACATTAGAAATCTTAATTGTTCAACTTCACTGTACATGCTATGAAGCAGTGGACCATAGGATCACAGGTGCCTAGCACAGCCGTCTGTTTCTCAGTTAGTCTGACATTCAACTGGCTCATCATACATACCTACCTCATAGTTTTTAATGAGTCTAACCAGCATGAAGGATTACTATGGGTGTTTGGCCCCCATCTGTACAATCCAAATCAGTATTCTATTTCTGCATGAACACATGCTTTGAGGTCTGAAGTTCAGATCCAAATTTTGCAGCTCAGGCTCCTCTCAGTTTAAACCATTCTTCTGAAAAGGTGACATCTTAACTCCATTTTGATGTCTATACTGAGCCCTAATAAAGAAACACTGGACCAGATTTTGATCTCATTTACACTACTATAAATTTCTCCTTCAATGCAGATCTCAAAAACCAACACAACTGAGGGGTTTAGGCAGTGGTATTAATATTTTACTTGAACAAGAAAGGTTAAATGAAAGCCAGTAATCCAGAGGAAATACAAACTGAAGGAAAACACTCATTCTTCCTGAATATTTAATAATACGCCCTACAATTTGTAGTTCTGCAGTGTGTTTTGTGCCAGATAATGAATAAAGTCATTCTTCTCAAGTCTCCAAATATCAAATGCACGCTAAAACAGACTGGTGGGAGTGTATTAATTGTCTGTCACGCTGAGATGCCTTTCCTTGATTTCTACTGATTACTGGCAGAAAATCATTACAATGAAAACCCTTATTGGTATCAAAAGAATTAGTAATGTTAAGGCAAACAAAGTAGGTCAGAGTTCTATCTATTTTTGGTACAACTCTTTCAAAAGATTTTCCAAGCTGATGATTGTTTTCGTTCTGAAGAGGATAAAGTTGTATGTGAGACATGGACTGCATCCCAGTGAATTCTCCTAACTCCAGTAGGAGTAGAACAGTTGCTGAGAACTAATATCCACTAAGCGTTGTCTAGATCCCAAATGGACAGAAGTGAACCATGATGTGCAGGTATTCCTCCCTTTGTTCAAGCTATTAACAAGAAATGCTGAGTGATGTACACATAACAGTGGTGATGGTGATCACAAATGGATTTCATTGTGCCACAGTACCTTAGTTTCCATGGCTACCACAGAGATCACAGGTTTATGTTATATAAATCTGTTAACTGGCTCAGAACTAGAGCTTGTGTTACTGCATCACTTTAAAACCACTTTTCTGCATCAAGAGTTTAGCCATCCTTTTCTAGGTCAGGGAGTTCCAGTAACAGTCTGTGTAACACAACTTTTCCTAATTGCTACACTGAACTCAAGTGGTTTTAAGGAAACTTAGTGGGGCCAAATTCATCACTAGTGTTACTCTGTTTGACTCAATGAGTGTCACCTCTTTTGGCACAGGGAAGAGTACAGCTCCCTGTACTGCGAAGGGTTGCTGTGCCTCAAGTTTTCACAAGTTATGTTTCTACTGCTACGGGGCTCCATTGTGGCAGTTGATTTAAGTTCCAGCATGGGCTCCATAGGATCCTTGCATAGACAAGCTACAGCTGGAATCTGCTGAAATGGCACCATACCATATTCCTACCACTGCTGCCCAATTCGAGGGCTGGGCTGTGTGCATGAAGACCTCCATCTACAGGGGACAGCCTGCAACTTTCCTGCACCAACACACTTCCATACATACCCATCAGACCTGCCAGCATACACTCAGTCTAGAGTGAATGTTGTTCTGTCAGACTAGGAACAGTCTAACACATTTCAAAAGCAACCCTGCCAAGATTAAGCATAGGTCTGCAATCCCCCATGGGAAGAATCAGGTTAGCAACAGGAGCCATTTTTTCCTTTGTCCAAAGTCAATGGGGTTTACAAGAACATAACCCTTGGCAGAATTTGGTTCACTTGGAGCTATGTGCATATATCTGAGGGCACAGTTTGCCCTTACACAGGATTTAGGTTTAAGGTTTATTGCTCAGCATGAATTCCTCCTACACCCCTGCAGAAACAAAGATCAAGGGCCAAATTGTGATCTTGAAAATTTTGCCCTTGACTTCAGTTCCAGACTAGAATTTCCAAGTGACATCTACTGACACAGCTGCTGGGTGGATATCACTTCCAAGCAGTCATACATTTCTTAGTAGTATTTGCTGATTGTTACACTCTCAACCCAGGGACAGTTTAGAACAGGGCTATTTAGGGTATGGTCACTGTAGAGTGTGGTGTGCTCGAGAGACTCAGCAGCAGAAGACTTTGTACACACTATGACCGTATTGGTTTGAGGGATTTTTAATTTTAATAAAATAGTCCTGTTTTAAACTGTCCCTAGTCTAGGAGTATAATTCTACCTGTGGTCTCACACTAAATTGTTCCCAGACTCAAATAGATAGAGAGTGATTAAGGAAAGACCACTGATTGCTACAAGTGTTAATTAATAATCACCCCCAGACCAGAACTGTGCAGGGAGATCCCAGAGACATTAGGAACCATATGCCATCCCTCCTCACCTCTAGCCACTTGGCTTTGGGAAAGGAAACTGCAGGAAGGAGCCAGCCAGAGGCTGATGGCAGCACAGCAGCTACAGAAAGCAGTTCAACCGCTGATGTGGTCTTGCTTTCTGCAAATTTTACTCTGAACTTTCTCTCTCTTGTGCTGATGGGTCATTTGCTTCAACTCTTTCTGTACCCTCTCATCATCGTCCTGCTGAAAGGCATGCAACAAAACCCAACACAAAAAACAAAACAAGTCACAGAACTAATATGATATTTGTTGTTTATATGTTTCCCACAGCTGTCCTTAGGATTTATGAGGCCCTATGCAGTATTATTAAACTGGTGCCCCTATGCCCGATGACAGCCTGGGCTTGTAGCCTGTGGGGGGGGAAGGGTTAGGGAGAGAAGGACGAGGCAGCAAAGAATACCGAGATGCCCGGCCCGCCTCACAGTGAGGAAGAGTCACAGTTCCTCGCAGAGACCCCTATGCCCTCTCTCTCACTCAGAATGCGCCAGCATTCTGCTCGGTGAATACGGCCCCTGCCTAAGGCAACTGCAGCATGCACTGGGTATGCAGGAGCCAGCCTGCTTTTATCTGCTGTCCTGGGCAGTGGATGAAGCTAGCTCCTCAGCACACCTCTCTATCCATGGCCCCACAAAGTCATGGGACCTCCTGGTCAACTTCCTCCTCGCCCTGGCTAAAATGGCCATCTACACAACCAGGGAGAGGAGGTTGGCCAATGGAGACTCCTGTGACTGTGGGGCTTGTTTCCAACCCTTCTTCTGTTCACGTATCTGGGCAAAGTTCCTCTGGGCAGCATCCACTGGCTCCCTTGATGCCTTCGAGGAGCAGTGTGTGCTGTCCAGGGTTCTCTGCTCGGTGTCCCCGTCAGGCTCCCTTCTTTTGACCCTCTGATTGCACTCCTGTTCCTGTTCTTTGTCCCCCGAAATCAGTTGGGTTTTGAGGTCCTGTAGATCCTCCCCCTAGGCTGGGGGGAGATCCTTTAGCAGTGGGCGGGCTTCTGCCCGCCCATTTCCCGGAACCCAATAGGTACAAGGACCTGGGGATTACAGTGGCTGAGAAGCTGGATATGAGTCAGCAGTATGCCCTTGTTGCCAAGAAGGCCAACGGCATATTGGGCTGCATTAGTAGGAGCATTGCCAGCAGATCGAGGGAAGTGATTATCCCCTCTATTCGGCATTGATGAGGCCACAGCTGGAGTATTGTGTCCACTTTTGGGCTCCCCGCTATAGAAAGGATCTGAACAAATGTGTGTGACCCCAGCACACTGTTAGTCCCAGATTTTCCCCCAGAAATGTATGTCCTGTTCTGCCCAGCCCTGGACAGTATGACTATATTATGTCCATTGTTCCTGTAAGGAAATAATATGCATGCAACTTGCTACCCCAAATGGAGTCACCCAGACAGTTCAGCCTGAACACGCTGAATTAGATAAAACACCTCTTCTGTCTGCCATACTCCACCTATGTTCTGCCTCTGGCCCCACCCTCTCCCCACTTTCTTCCTCCTCTCTTCTCTCTCTGACCCTGCTCACCCCCTTCCATCCAAATCACTGAACCCAAATGCAGCAAGTGATATTTGGGGAAAAACACATACGTGCGCACACGCACACACACTCTCTCTCTCTCTCTCTCTCTCTCTCTCGCAATTTTTTCCTAAAAAAATGAAGCGTTTTCCACTGCATGCCAGATAGGTGAAGTTTGGACATGCAGAAGGTACCTAGTTAAAAGCACTAAATTTGGGAATAAAAAATGTCGGTCACAGAGGTTTGTTTTTGTTTTTTGATATGCCCTGAAGTTTCTCAAATTTATTTGCAAAAAACTTTGCAGTAAGGGCAAGTCAGCCGTCTTGCTGACTATAACATTAAATATTATGGAATACATGATGCAGTTCTTCTGTTTTACATTTTCTTAATCAGTATTTCTAAGCCAATTTTATATTTTAAATGTACTCTTAAGCCTTCATAAAGTAATCATTCCAGATTACTACATATTTAGCTCACTGAAACAAAGACATTTTAAATTAATCAGTTACAGAGGTTTAGTGTGTTCATAAGAATGTTCATTGCTTTTAGAAAAAGGGAACACTAATTTACTTTGTGTGATCTCCATAACAATACACGTTTATGAAATTTCACCAACTTTAAATAATAATGTTTCCAAAGATTTTAAGCATAACAAAGGATTTTATATCTTACTAGGTACTGATTTTGCTGGAGGGTTCTCTTAAAACTACTTCAGCAGATAGTCAAAAGTAAAGAAAGGGAAATTCTTTGTCCAGCTATCTGGAAGGAAAGGGATGTTGTCCCTTTAAGGGCTCTCTTCAAAGGTGCCAGGCGGGTGAGAGGAGAAATGGATGAACAGAAAGGACAGGAAGACTTTGGAAGCAAGGTTTTTTTTGTTACTATCGGATTAAAATTAAAATATGTTTTTTAGATAACGGTGGTCTTTTGAGGGATTTAGTTAAAAAACTTTGTTTGAAGATCCAAGCATTTAAGGCTAAAGATGATTGTGCATCTAAAAACCTGTGCAAGGATTTTTTAGAAATGTGATTATATAATCTTCACTAACTCACTAATGAAATATTTTTAAAGCAAATTTTTAACTAAGGTCCTGTAGACTAACATGTTCTGAGTAAATATTACAGTAATGCACATCTGTTTGTCAATAAATTCAGAAACTGACAGTATATACCTGGAGGTTGGCAAATGCCTGTTAAATGGCTTCATTACCACTTGAATGGCTCTTTAACAGTTTCAGTGTTGTGGTAGTAGTACAGAGGTGGGCAAAGTATGGCTCGTGGGCCACATCTGGCCCATGGGATCGTCCTGCCTGGCCCCTAATCTCCTGGCAGCCATGCCACCGTGCAGGTGGCACTTTGGGTGGTGAGGCTGCGTGCTCATGCAGGGCAGCGTGGTAGTGTGTCTGGCTCCAGCCAGGAGGCACGGCTCTAGACATGGTGCTCTGAGCAGCATGGTAAGGGGGCTGGGGAGTTTGGATATGGGGCAGGCTGACCTGGGGGACAGTCAGGGGAACAGGGCGGTTGGATGAGGCAGAGGTGGGGGAGCAGGGGAACAGGGGGGATTGGATAGGGCGTAGGGTCCCGAGGCCTGTCAGAGGGCAGGGGTGTGGATAGAGGTCGGGGCAGTCAGGAGACAGGGAGCAGGAGGGCATTGGATAGGGGTGGGATCCCAGGGTGGCAGTTGGGGCAGGGGTCCTAGGAGGGCACAATCAGGGGACAAGGAGCGGGGGTGGGGGTTGGATGGGTGGGAGGCTCTGGGGGGGCAGTCGGAGCAGAAAGTGGGGGGGTTAGATAAGGGGCAGGAGTGTCTGTTTAGGGGGCTCAGGCTTCCCTACCTGACCCTCCATACAGTTTCACACCCCGCTGTCGCCCTCAGGTCAAAAAGTTGGCCCACCCCTGTGCTAGTAGATCTGGTAGGCTTTTTTACTTTTAAGTTACTAGATCCCCTCCCAGGTAAGAGTCACAAGGCTGCAGCAGCCAGCTGTGGGAGCCTGCAGGAAGGGTCAGAATAGGAATAGGAAGAGCTGGGAGGGTAGACACTAAGACTCAGTGCTGCCCCAAATTTTCAGGTGCCCTACACAGCTGCAAGTGCCTAAGGACAGCCCTGTCCTTTCCCCCATTCTGGGTCTGACTTGTCTATTTAGACTATAAGCTCTTTGGAGCAGGACCTGTCTCTTATTCTGTTTCTCAGAGTGCTTAACACAAAGGAGTTCCGTTCTTGGCCACTAATTAAAAAAAGATAAAATAATAGTGTTCAGCAGTCGCACCGTGATATTAGTCAACTGTATATGTTTTTCATGTATAATTTGCATATGTTTGAAAGTGAATGGGAACAAAGGTTGCCTTTGCTTTGCATTTGTTATTTAACTCAGCTTGAATTTTTAGACAATGGCTACACTGGTGCCTTACAGCACTGCAACTTTCTCACTCAGGGGTGTGAAAAAACACCCCCCTGAGCGCTGCAAGATACAGCACTGTACAGCGCCAATGTAAACAGTGCTGCAGCGCTGGGAGCTGGGGCTCCCAGCGCTGCAAGCTAAACCCCATGAGAAGGTGAAGTACGTGTAGCACTGGGAGAGCTCTCTCCTGGCGCTGCCACTACACTCACACTTCAAAGCGCTGCCGCAGCAGCGCTCCCGTGGCAGCACTTTGAAGTTTCAAGTGTAGCCATACCCAAAGCAGATTCCTCCCCCCCCCAAAGACAATGATTTACTATAGTTGGCGAGTCAAGTGTGTTTTTTAAATTCCCATTGTAGCTGGTCATAGAAAAAAGTCACAGAAGCTCGCAATTGTAAAACACCTCAGTTTGTTCTATTACAGTATTGAATTAATGCTGTCACAAAGCATGCAGATACGGTGTGCTCCTGAAATTAGCATGTTCCTTGCAATGTATGTATTACATTGATGCACTCAGCTAACCAAGGCATGTGTTTATCTAGTGATAATCAATTCACTGGAGTGTGTTATTGCAGTTATTAAATAGCTTTTCTCGAGTTTATAAAAAAGCTATTTTTCGATATCATTTTGTATTAACCCATCATGGAAAAAAACGTTCACAAGGTTTTTAAAAGGTCTGTTAGCACTGTACCAATTTAGTGTAGCATTGTAATTTTGTAAATGAACTCAAAAATCATGAATAAAACATGAAATATATTTAACAAAATGAATGGAATGTTAAGAGAAGATACAAAATCTTTTTTGGCTAATGCATGGGGTATTAATTCTCTTGAAATGCCTTCTGCATACAATTCTAACTGAAACTGTGTTGGCTATTTAAATACCAACACAGCTGTTTTCTTCTGAATTTTCAATTTATAACAACTTTGGTCTGGAGCACATATTGGGTATTAGTGAGCAATTAAGGTTAATCTAAGGGACACAGTTAGGCGGTCAAACAAAATTTACCCTGTCCTGTAATGATGTCATGCAATAGCAATACAGTTATGATTAAGAATATAAAAACAGCCATACTGGGTCAGACCAAAGGTCCATCTAGCCCAGTATCCTGTCTTCCAACAGTGGCCAATGCCAGGTTCCCCAGGGTTAAAAAAAGAACTATCATGGAGGATAGGTCCACCAATGGCTATTAGCGAGGGTGGACAGCGATGGTGTTCCTAGCCTCTGTTTGCCAGAAGCTGGGAATGGGCAACAGGGATGGATTACTTGGTGGATTACAGGCAATTACCTGTTCTGTTCACTCCCTCTGGGGAGGTCCTTCTTGCCGGCTGCTCCGACAGAGGGGAAGGAGGGTGGTTATTGGAATGGACATGAACATCACATCTTGAATAACAACAATTATGAGAGAGTGAGTAACCATTTTTTCTTTGAGTGATTGATCATGTCCATTCCAACCAGGTGACTCACAAGCAAAGTTCAGGAGGTGGGGTTGGAGTCATCCACTGATTGGAGCACAGCTCATCCAAAGGCCGCATCGTCTCTGACCTGTTGTGTAATCACATAGTGTGTCATGAACGTGTGTATCGAGGACCACATTGCCGCCCTGAAGATTTCCTGGGTGGGGACTTGCACCAGGAACACAGCTGAGGAGGCATGGGCCCTGGTGGAGTGAGTGGTAATCGGTGGAGCGGGCACCTTCACCAAGCCGTAACACTCCTGAATGCAGGATGTGATCCATGACAAGATGTGTTGAGATGAGACTGGGAGGCCCTTCATTCTGTCCACCATGGCCACAAATAGCTGGATGATTTCTGGAATGGCTTAGTCCTCTCTATACAGAAGGCCAGTGCCCTACGTACATCCAATGGATGAAGCTTGTGCTCCCTATCAAAGGACTGTGGCTTGGGCTAAAACATTCAGAAGATGATGTCCTGGCTCATGTGGAACTGGGAGACAGCCTTAGGGAAAAAGGCTGGGTGAGGTCTGAGTTGGACCTTATCCTTATGAAAAGCTGCGTAAGGAGGCTTAGACATGAGGGCCTTGAGCTCCAACACCCTCCTAGCCAAGGTTATTGCCACGAGGAACACCACCTTGTAAAAGAGACAGCAGGGAGCATGTTACCAGTGGTTCATAGGGAGGACCCATAAGTCTGGACAGGACCAGATTAAGGTCCCAGGCTGAGACAGGCTGATGTGTTTGTGGGAAGAACCTGTCAAGGCCTTTGAGGAAACAACTGACCATAGGGTTCGCGAAGACTGAGAATCTGTCTGCGCCCAGATGGAAGGCAGAGATGGTGGCAAAGTGGACCCTTACTGATAACAGAGACAGATTTTGTTGTTTAAGGTGAAGGAGGTAGTCTCGTATGAATGGTATGAGGGCAAGCGACAGTGACTGACTGCGTTCCTCTGCCCAGATGGAGAACCTCTTCCACTTGGCAAGGTACATCACCCTCATGGAGGGCTTCCTACTACCAAGGAGGACTTGCCTGACTTGATCTGAGCAAGTCAGTTCCACAGTGTTTAGCCATGGAGCATCCAAGACATGAGGTGGTGTGATCTAGGTTCAGGTGCCAGAGGCAGCTGTGGTCCTGCGTGATCAGGTCCAGGACAAATGGCAAAGTGAGTGGTGTCACCACAGACATCTCCATGAGCAACGTGAACCAGTGCTGGCATGGCCACACTGGCGCTATCAGTATGACTAGGGCCCGGTCCCTGCAGATCTTGAGGAGCACCTTGTGGACCAACGATATTGGTGGGAATGCATAAAGCAGGCAGTCCCCCCATGGGAGAAGGAAAGCATCCACAATGGACCCTGGGCTGTGATTCATGAAGGAGCAGAACAGTTGACGTTTCCTGTTGCCACAAGTGGTGAACAGGTCTACCTGGGGAGATCCCCAGAGATGGAAAATTGAGCTCGCTAAACCCAGCCGGAGGGACCACTTGTGGCCATGGAAAGTTCAGCTGAGACTGTCTGCCAGCTTGTTCTGCACTCCTGGGAGGCATGAAGCCTGCAGGTGTATTGAGTGTTCCACGCAGAAGTCCCACAGTGCAAGGGCTTCCCGGCACAGGGGAAAGGAGCATGCACCTCCCTGTTTGTTGATATAAAACATCACTGAGGTGTTGTCTGTGAGGACTGAAGTGCACCTGCCTGTTATGTGGGTTTTGAAAACCTGGCACACCAGGCACACCGCTCTCAGCTCCCTGACATTGATATGCACAGCTAGGTTCACCCTTCAGATGTCCTGAGTCCTGAGGTCTCCTAAATGAGCTCCCCAGTCTAGCTCCGAGGCAACTGTCACCAATGAGAGAGATGGCTGAAGGCTGGCGAAGGACACTCCTGCACAAACCACCTGCGGGTCAAGCCACCACAGGAGGGAGTCCAGTACCGGGCAGGGCAAAGTTATGATGCTGTCCAGAGCATCCCGGGCTGGTTGATAAACCGATGCCAGCCAAGACTAGAGTGAGCGAAATCTGAGTCTGGGATGCTGCACTACATAGGTGCATGCCACCGTGTGTGCGAGCAGTTTCAGGCAGGTCCTTGCTGTGGTCGTGGGAAACTGCCTGAGGCCCTGTATAATGTCCCCTAGCAACTGGAACCTGGCTTCGGAGAGGAACTCCCTGGCTTGGGTCGAGTCTAGGACTGCGCCTATGAATTCTATCCTCTGCACAGGGGACACAGTGGATTTGACTTTGTTGAGAAAGAGACCCAGTTCCAGGAAGGTCCTTCTTATGAAGTCAACCTGACCCTCCACTTGGGTTTTGGAGCAGCTTTTGATCAGCCAGTCATCGAGGTATGGGAAAACCTGCATCTGGCGCTTGCACAGGAATGTCACGATGACTGCCATGCATTTGGTGAAAACTCGAGGAGCTGCCAACAGGTCGAAAGGGAGGATGGCAAACTGATAATGGCCACTGCTCACCACAGATCTGAGGTAACGTCTGTGATGTGGGACTACTGCAATGTGGAAATACACATCCTTCTTCTTTTTGTTTTCTTCTTATTTATATGGCTATAGAATCTTTTACTAGTGGTTTTAATTCCCTTTGTAAGGTCCAACTCTACATGGAATTTGGCCTTTCTCACTTTATCCCTACATATTTTGACCTCAATAAGGTAGCTTTCCTTGCTGATCCCTCCCATCTTCCACTCCTTGTAGGCTTTCTGCTTTTTCTTAATCACCTCTCTGAGATGCTTGCTCATCCACCTTGGTCTACAACTCGTGTCATAAACAGATAGCTAAGGGTTAATGTCTCTTTCATCTGTAAAGTGTTAACAAACAGTGACCTGCAACACCTGACCAGAGGACCAATCAGGAGACAAAATATTTTAAAATCTGAGTGGAGGGAAGTTTGGGTGTGAGTTCTTTGTTTTTGTCTGTTGTCTCTCTGGGCTCTGAGAGTGACCATACGTACCTACAGGCTCTCTAATCTTCTGTTTCAAATTTGTAAGTACAAAGGTAGAAAGACAGTATAGTCTTTTAAATTGTTTTTCTGTATTTGCACGTGTAGTTTGCTGGAAGTACTTTTAATTGTATGTTTTCTGGAGAAGGCTGTTTCTCCATTTTCTATAAGTTGAAGACCCTGTAATATTATATCTTGTATTTACAGAGATTTCTTATTTTTTCTTTTCTTTATTAAAATCTCTTTTAAGACTCTGTGATTTTTCCCATGAGCTCAAGGAAATGAGTCTGTACTTACAGGCGAAGAAAGAAGGAGGGGGAATCTCTTTGTTTATCATAAGGGAGCTTGAATCTTGGCCATTGGTCTAGGGTGAAGGGAAGAGGGGAGGGCGAGAAAAACTGCTCTGTTGTGTTTCTCTCTCTTTCTCCTCTCCGGGGATTCACGAGAGCGGGGAGAAGGGGAGGGAGAAACTGTTTCTCTGTGGTTGTGTTTTCAAGGAGTTGAAGCACAGGGATCTCTAGGTAACCCAGGAGGGGAACGCTAGGAGAAGGCACTAAAGGAGGGAAACGAGGTTTACTTGCCTGTATTAAAGATCCAGGGGGTCTGGTACTTGTGGGTCCCAGGGAAGGTTTGGGAGCTAGAGTCTTATCAGGTACTCAGAATCCGATGTGGTCGTAGCATATCAGATCTAGCTGGTAATTAAGCTTAGAGGATTGATCTAGTACCGCTCTTTTTTGGACTCTAAGGTTCAGAATGAGAAGAATTCTATGACAAACTCTCCTATGTATTTTTCCCCTTCTTGGATAGCGCGGGCTTCCTGATAGTTTCTGCAACTTTGCTTGAAGGAGAATCTGCTATTCAGATCACTAAAGATTACAATAATCACACAGTGTTGCATCTTTTGTCTGCTATCTCCTCGCGTTCATATGAATAAATTAAGAAACATTAAATTTTTGTGAGAAGTCAAACACAGGGAACAGTTATTATAATTCTTCTCCAAAACGAATTGATGTTGAAGCCACATTTCCAGCCCTACTGCTCAACGCGCACAAGGGGCAGATATTTTAGAACTCACCTTATAATTTCAGTGCTTATGCGAAGGACAAAAATTAGGTCCTTACTTCTTGTCACTTTGATTCTTTCTGCAGTTTCTGTCACATGTGGCCTGATTTACTCCTATAAGCAACGCAAACACATGAATTAATCTACAGCAGGGCTCCGGGGGGTGCATATTTGCCCCCAGGCCACGGGCCCTCAGCGGGCCCATGGTGTCTGCCCCGGCCCCACTTCCACTTTCCTCCAAGACTCAGCGCGCGCCTACAGATTGGCCCTGGACAAGCTAAGCGTGTGGCTGTACGGCTGAGCTTGCCCCGGTTCGGACCACGTGTAAGGGATGGGGGCGCGAGCTCTGGGGCCGCGCTGGACACTCCACTGCAGTGCATCCAGAGCTGCTCCTGCGTGGTGCGCTGAGGCTGTGAGAGTAGGGGGGAGTGGGTATAAGCATGGCAGCAGGGTGGGCCACGGGGGTGGGTGGAATGAAGGGAGAGTCCGGGACATCCGGGCACAGGGGGGTGAAGTTTGGAGGGCAGGGTCAGGGACAGGATGGGGTCTTGTACTGTGGCATTCTGGGGCAGGGTGGGTCTCAGGACGCAGAGGGGTCGGGCATCAAGGGAGGGGGGGGGTGGTGGGGTGATCTCCCAGGGTGGTTGGTTGGGAGGGATCTGGGGGGGCCCCAAAGTTTTGAAAGGGGGCAAGGAGCAGCGTGGGCGGGGATTGAGGGGGCAGTCGTAGAGTGGTGAGGCAGAAATAGGTGGAGGTCAGATGTGACGGTCGTTAGGGCCAGGCGTTCGGGCACTTCCCTACCCTAAAGCTCATTCACGCAGTTTGAGGCTTGCAGAACAGCATTACACAAAAGCCGTGTTACTCTCCATGGGAGAATTCCATGAGAAGATGCATATCCTAGCACCACCCTCCCTCCCAACCCTCCAGAGACGCCCCCACCTGCAGTTTCCGGGTCCAGAGGGGTTATACAGTGCGTCGTCAACTTTTGTATGGTGACCTCTTCACATAGCAATCTCTATTGACCCTATCCTTATAAATTAAACACTTCTTATATATTTAACACTATATTTAACTGTGCGAGCATAAGCGCGAGTTGAGGGAGGCTGACAGCAACATACCCCAGTAATAACCATGTGAACCCGAGGGCCCGACTCGCCCAGTTTGAGACCCTGGTTAATTAATTTTGCACTGGCATTCCATGCATGTACTATTTGAGCATTCGATTCACAATGGGCTCGTCCGATTCTGGAACAGCTCAAGCTCAGTTCTGGATATGTAACATAGCCTATAACCTAAAGATAAACCCACAGTAACTGTCTCCAGTTTGTGAGGGACCACCCTGGACTATCTCTAGGAAACAGAACATCATCGGAGTTAAGCATACATGGCTATTAGCAGGATGGTAAGGAATGGTCCCTAGCCCTGTTGTTGTCAGAGGGTGGAATGGAGGCAGGAGAGGATCACTGATCATACCTGTAGACTTCACTCCCTCGGCACGGCATGCCATGTCATAACAGGATACGGGCTGGATGGACCTTTGGTCTGACCCAGTATGGCCGTTCTTATGTTCTTATGTTCTAAGCTAAATGAATCCAAAGTTATGGAGACAGATGTGAGTCAAGGAAGCCAGCAGAGTATCAGAAACCTGGAAAAATCTCTGACTGGATGGGCTCAGGCATTTGGTCACAAGTTGAGGTGGTTCAAAAGTTTTGGATTTTTTTTAAGCAGAATTTTTTTGTTGTTTCTTTAAACAAACACAGCAAGCATCAAATATTTGGCCAAACCTCAAAACATGTTCAGGTTTTGGCAGACTAATTTCAGCTTTTCAATTAAAAAAACACAACAGATTTTGAAGGAAAGCAGACATTGTCCGTGATATTTTTCTGCTTTTTAAAAAACCCTAGTTTTCTATCCAAAAGAAGTTTTGACGGAAAATATTTGTCCAATCCTTTTAATGAGCTTTAGTGCCTTTTAGCACTAGCTCATGCTGAGAGCCAGTGATACCTTGTCAAGGTGACTTGAAAAGAAGTTTTCTCAAAACTGGGTTTGTGCCAAGATGAGGAAGGTTTTTAAATGTTTATTTTTCCCAAGGCTTCCTTGGGAGGGGGGAGAGGGGGCAAGTGGGGCAATTTGCCCTGGGCCCCACAGGGGCCCCGATGGTAATATAGTACTCCATGGTATTGCAACTTTTTTTTTATGGAAGGGGCCCCTGAAATTGCTTTGCCCCAGGCCCCCTGAATCCTCTGGGCAGCCCTGCTCTACAGTGAAATGACAGACTACTATTGCCAGTTTAACCAGATCACATCTTAGTTTATTTATTAGCCAGAAAAGAAGGAGTCCACAAGCTGCCCAACCCAGTTTTTGCATCTCTTATGTTAGAGTTAGTTCTCCATTTCTACTGTCTTACTAGTTATATCACATATAATGACAGACAGGACCTTTTGTTTTCATTGTAATTTGAATTTTTCTCATGTAACTACTGAGCATGAGATCTGTTCCTTGCTGCTCTACAGATACAATCAACAGAAGGATATTTATGATTAATGTCTAATGCACTAAAACATAAATCTAGCACATTGAAAATTAAAGGAAGAAATTATACAAAATACTGAAATTTAAGTTGTTCATCACCCAGCTACATTGATGGCGTCCTTTGGAAAAAATGATCTAGTTTTAAAATGTGTTTGGTGCGACAGATATTTTCCATACACTTTTTCCTTACCATCACAAGGTACTACTCTACTTTTAAATAGCATACCCTTCCCCCTCCCCCCCCAAAAAAGGAACAGCAGAGGATGAGGGAGAGGGAGTTTGACAGAGGGAGGCTTACGATGGTTAGGAAAACCTGCAACACCTGTGGCAGCACTGCTTCTGTTTCCTCCACCTGCGCCCGTAGCCAGACAGAGCACCAGAGCATGGATGCTTCTACCCAGATAATGGTGTGGTTTTGCAAAGACTGTAACTTGCAATTTCCACTTACTGATATCCAGGCTGGGGGGGGGGAGGGGACATCCAATGTGAAAGGTGCCTACTGGTGGAATCTCTCAGACAGCAGGTGGGAGAGCTACAGGAGGAGGTGGCTAGGTTGAGGAGCATCCATATCCACGAACAATTCCTGGACAGTGTCCATGTGGAGTCAGCTGAGGCAGCTGTCCCAGTTCACAGGACTGCTGACGCACCACTGGTGGAGGAGGAGATGGCTCAGGGTGGACACTGGCAGCTGGTTACTTCTGGCAGCAGGCAGTGCTCCACCCCTGCTGTGAACCCTCCCGCCATGGTAATAGGTAGCCGTTATGCTCTTCTTGATACAGGAGAGAAGGAATCACCCCCTACAATAAAGGAAGAGAAGCCTCGTACCTCTAAGGCTGAGAGGTCTGCTGCCACCTCTGAAAATAGGAAACGTAGGGTAGTGGTGGTCAGAGACTCTCTGCTGAGGGGGACGGAGGCGCCCATCTGTCACCCTGACATTTCATCTCAGGAGGTATGCTGTCTGCCGGGGGCCTGTATCCGGAATGTTACAGAGGCATTATCGAGGATTATCCGGCCTTCTGACTACTACCCCATGCTACTCATCCATGTGGACACGAATGATACTGCGAGATGTGACGCTGAGTGGATCAAGAGTGACTACAGGGCTCTGGGAGTACGGGTGAAAGAGTTTGGAGTGCAGGTGGTATTCTCTTCGATTCTTCCTGTCAAAGGTAGGGGCCCGGGCAGAGACAGATGCATCATGGAGGTGAATGCCTGGCTGTGAAGATGGTGTCGCCAGGAAGGCTTTGGCTTCCTTGACCATGGGATGCTATTTGAGGAAGGACTGCTAGGCAGAGATGGCGTTCACCTTTCGAGGAGGGGAAAGACCTTATTTGCACACAGACTGGCTAACCTAGTGAGGAGGGCTTTAAACTAGGTTCGATGGGGACAGGTGAGCAAAGCCCACAGGTAAGTGGGGAACAGGAAGACCTGGGAGATGGGTCAGAAACAAGAGGGAGCGTGGGCTATAATGGCAGAGAGAAAGGAGGGTCAGGGCAAAACTGGGAGGCAAGATCAAACCAGTATCTTAGATGCCTATATACAAATGCGAGAAGTATGGGTAATAAGCAGGAAGAACTGGAAGTGCTAATAAATAAATACACCTATGACATTGTTGGCATCACTGAAACTTGGTGGGATAATACACATGATTGGAATGTTGGTGTGGATGGGTATAGTTTGCTCAGGAAGGATAGACAGGGGAAAAAGGGAGGAGGTGTTGCCTTATATATTAAAAATGTACACACTTGGACTGAGGTGGAGATGGACATAGGAGACGGAAGTGTTGAGAGTCTCTGGGTTAGGATAAAAGGGGTAAAAAACAAGGGTGATGTCGTGCTAGGAGTCTACTACAGGCCACCTAACCAGGTGGAAGAGGTGGATGAGGCTTTTTTTAAACAACTAACAAAATCATCCAAAGCCCAAGATTTGGTGGTGATGGGGGACTTCAACTATCCAGATATATGTTGGGAAAATAACACCGCGGGGCACAGACTATCCAATAAGTTCCTGGACTGCATTGCAGACAACTTTTTATTTCAGAAGGTTGAAAAAGCTACTAGGGGGGAAGCTGTTCTAGACTTGATTTTAACAAATAGGGAGGAACTCGTTGAGAATTTGAAAGTAGAAGGAAGCTTGGGTGAAAGTGATCATGAAATCATAGAGTTTGCAATTCTAAGGAAGGGTAGAAGGGAGTACAGCAAAATAGAGACAATGGATTTCAGGAAGGCGGATTTTGGTAAGCTCAGAGAGCTGATAGGTAAGGTCCCATGGGAATCAAGACTGAGGGGAAAAACAACTGAGGAGACTTGGCAGTTTTTCAAAGGGACACTATTAAGGGCCCAAAAGCAAGCTATTCCGATGGGTAGGAAAGATAGAAAATGTGGCAAAAGACCACCTTGGCTTAACCACGAGATCTTGCATGACCTACAAAATAAAAAGGAGTCATATAAAAAATGGAAACTAGGTCAGATTACAAAGGATGAATATAGGCAAATAACACAGGAATGCAGGGGCAAGATTAGAAAGGCAAAGGCACAAAATGAGCTCAAACTAGCTATGGGAATAAAGGGAAACAAGAAGACTTTTTATCAATACATTAGAAGCAAGAGGAAGACCAAGGACAGGGTAGGCCCACTGCTCAGTGAGGAGGGAGAAACAGTAACAGGAAACTTGGAAATGGCAGAGATGCTTAATGACTTTTTTGTTTCGGTCTTCACTGAGAAGTCTGAAGGAATGTCTAACATAGTGAATGCTTATGGGAAGGGGGTAGGTTTAGAAGATAAAATAAAAAAAGAGCAAGTTAAAAATCACTTAGAAAAGTTAGATGCCTGCAAGTCACCAGGGCCTGATGAAATGCATCCTAGAATACTCAAGGAGTTAATAGAGGAGGTATCTGAGCCTCTAGCTATTATCTTTGGAAAGTCATGGGAGACGGGAGAGATTCCAGAAGACTGGAAAAGGGCAAATATAGTGCCCATCTATAAAAAGAGAAATAAAAACAACCCAGGAAACTACAGACCAGTTAGTTTAACTTCTGTGCCAGGGAAGATAATGGAGCAAGTAATTAAAGAAATCATCTGCAAACACTTGGAAGGTGGTAAGGTGATAGGGAATAGCCAGCATGGATTTGTAAAGAACAAATCGTGTCAAACCAATCTGATAGCTTTCTTTGATAGGATAACGAGTCTTGTGGATAAGGGAGAAGCGGTGGATGTGGTATACCTAGACTTTAGTAAGGCATTTGATACGGTCTCGCATGATATTCTTATCGATAAACTAGGCAAATACAATTTAGATGGGGCTACTATAAGGTGGGTGCATAACTGGCTGGATAACCGTACTCAGAGAGTAGTTATTAATGGCTCCCAATCCTGCTGGAAAGGTATAACAAGTGGGGTTCCGCAGGGGTCTGTTTTGGGACCGGCTCTGTTCAATATCTTCATCAACGACTTAGATGTTGGCATAGAAAGTACGCTTATTAAGTTTGCAGACGATACCAAACTGGGAGGGATTGCAACTGCTTTGGAGGACAGGGTCAAAATTCAAAATGATCTGGACAAATTGGAGAAATGGTCTGAGGTAAACCGGATGAAGTTCAATAAAGACAAATGCAAAGTGCTCCACTTAGGAAGGAACAATCAGTTTCACACATACAGAATGGGAAGAGACTGTCTAGGAAGGAGTATGGCAGAAAGAGATCTAGGGGTCATAGTGGACCACAAGCTAAATATGAGTCAACAGTGTGATACTGTTGCAAAAAAAGCAAACGTGATTCTGGGATGCATTAACAGGTGTGTTGTAAACAAGACACAAGAAGTCATTCTTCCGCTCTACTCTGCGCTGGTTAGGCCTCAACTGGAGTATTGTGTCCAGTTCTGGGCACCGCATTTCAAGAAAGATGTGGAGAAATTGGAGAGGGTCCAGAGAAGAGCAACAAGAATGATTAAAGGTCTTGAGAACATGACCTATGAAGGAAGGCTGAAAGAAGTGGGTTTATTTAGTTTGGAAAAGAGAAGACTGAGAGGGGACATGATAGCAGTTTTCAGGTATCTAAAAGGGTGTCATCAGGAGGAGGGAGAAAACTTGTTCACCTTAGCCTCTAATGATAGAACAAGAAGCAATGGGCTTAAACTGCAGCAAGGGAGATTTAGGTTGGACATTAGGAAAAAGTTCCTAACTGTCAGGGTAGTTAAACACTGGAATAAATTGCCTAGGGAGGTTGTGGAATCTCCATCTCTGGAGATATTTAAGAGTAGGTTAGATAAATGTCTATCAGGGATGTCTAGACAGTATTTGGTCCTGCCATGAGGGCAGGGGACTGGACTCGATGACCTCTCGAGGTCCCTTCCAGTCCTAGAGTCTATGAATCTATGAATCTATGATGTTACAACATCCATAGCTTAATAGATGAGGATCTTTATTCCCAAAATAGATTTTATCCAAGAATTTTCTTCATATAGCATCACTTCAGATTAACAATTTGTACGTAGGCAGATGGGAAAGGGGAGGAGTAGCTGCTACATTGATCCACAGCTCAATAAATTGGACCTCAGTGTAGCCAACATTTTGAAAAGTTATTAATATTCTTGGGCCAAGTTCATCTCTTTGGCTTGAGTGGTCAGCCATTGGTTTGGTCTTTGCAGGATTGTTTCTATTACCATGAGAAATCTGTGTTAGGGTCAGGCATATTTTTTGGGGGGGGTGGGGTGGGGGAGCTAGGTTGTAAATAAAAGTATATCAAGTCCTGTTTCCTGAACATAGTAGAAACAAACAGGCTCAGAAATCCAGGTCTTCCACTACAGTAAATTCTGTCTACAAAAAACTGTCACTTTGTTCCTTCTCCCACAGACACTTGGTGGGATAATAGGTGTGACTGGAATACTATAATCAGGGTGGCTTCAAGCCCCAGCACGCCAAGCGCATGCTTGGGTCGGCATGCCGCAGGGGGCGCTCTGCCGGTCACTGGAAGGGTGGCAGGCGGCTCCGGTGGACCTCCTGCAGGCATGCCACCATGCTTGGGGCATGCCTCCGTGCTTGGGGCGGCAAAATGTTTAGGGCTGCCCCTAACTGTAATAGAAGGGTTCAACTTGCTCAGGAAGGACAGGCAGGGGGGAAAAGGGAGTAGGTGTTGCCTAATGTCAAAGATGTGTACACTTGGCATGAGGTTGAGATGGAAATAGGGGACAGACTTGTTGAAAGTCTCTGGGTAAGAATAAAAGAGGTAAAAAAACAAAGGTGATGTCATGGTAGGAGTCTACTACAGACCACCTAACCACAAAGAAGATGTTGATAAGGCTTTTTGTACACAACTAACAAAATCATCCAAGTGTCCTCTTGAATACTAATTAACTGAAATAATGATATAGATACTTGATCACTGATGTTAACAGGACCCAGTCCATATGGATGTGCTAAAATTAATCATGAGTTACAACCTCCAGCAGTAAATCAGTTCACTCATTTCTTCCTAAACGGCTTTAAAAGAAACAAGCAAACAAAAAAGCTATTTGCAGTGTCCAGTCTTCCAGTTTCCTTACATTACCCTCCTCCTCATATTCTTACAGCAATCTGCTAGGGGCTGCTGCGATCTTTCCCTGTAAAAGTACTTATGGATATCTTAGCTTGAACTGCCCCGGATGGTGCACTTATACTCTTTGCATAGGTAGGGCACTCAGAAATGTATGTCCTAATTAATGTGGATCTTTAATGAGTATTACATCATTGCAGACAATGGTAAATGAACAGGCCCTGGAAAACTGACAAGAACTTTAATCTGCATTTGTTTTTACTGGAAGTTAGTTCTTAAAAGTGTTTAAGTATAGGGCTCTACCAGGCTCCCTCACATATCAAACAATTTTCTACCTGTACAGTGACTTTCCTTCAAGCCTAGACTACACTGCATTGCTCAAGCCTCCCATGAGAGAGGTATTGTGTGTAGAAAAATCCTAACCAATGATCAGCTGCAAACAGTCAAGTGATGATCTTAAGTGTCCTGTCGCCTCCCCCTCCCCCGGGTCAAAGAGGAGGTCAGGAGCAGTGTCATCCAGTGCATGTGGAAATGAGTACAGCATGTGTATGTCTACCCTGAGTTGAATTGCAAACAGGTCAACTAAATTTGAGGCAGGTTTATCTCTTGGTTAGAGCTTGGGACTTGTAGGCAGGAAACACTTTTATTCACTTTGTATTTTGTATCATTACATACTCTCTGAATACCTATCTAAAATGGATCTGAAATCTCTCCCTGATGATCTAGGTCAAATGTAAATTTTTCCTTTAAAATTAGCTTTCTGAAAGAAAAACACACTTAGAGGTCTAAAAAAGCTGCTACTCACTACTTCTGAGGTTAAATATGTTTTATTTTTGGTGAAAGTAAAGATTTGTTTCAGGTACTCACTTTTTCACTTGGTCCAATTTACCTTTGGTCAATATATCTTGATACTTACATTACCAAAAAATAGTTTAAAAGAATAAGAATTCCCATAGTAGGAACAGGCCTGCCTGACCCATAATGTACTGGACTCCTCTTCCATACCTTATGTCACAGTCCCACCCCAACCCTTCTGGGGTGCTTCTCTCTTCCACACATCCAACTTGTGCAGTGATCTGGATCTAAGTTCCCATTAACTGGAAATGGCCCAAGCCACAGAGCAGCCTATTGTGGAAGCTCAGGATGACATTCCTCCTCCTGGATTATTCTTTGTGGTTAACACTTTGCCTGAGAGCCAGCCTGTACCTTTGGCTCCAGCAACCCTGTCATCACCCCTCCTGGACAATTCAGTGTCCATCACTTTGGCTGCTCCAGTTCCAGAGGACTTCAATTCCTACCAGGAATTGCTCAGGAGAATGACTGCATCTCTGGGTATTCAAGCTAAGCTGGTATGGGAGAATACCCATAAAATAGGTTTCAGCCCTCCAGCTTCAGCCTCCAGGAGCGTTGACCTCCCTATTAATGATGCTCTCTTACAGCCAGCAAATCTTTGTGGCGCACACCAGCATCACTAGCCTCAACAGCCAAGTGAACAGAAAATTGATACCACATCTCTTCCCAGACGTGTGTGTTTCTACTCACACCTGGCATGAAACTCCTTAGTTATCATGGTGAATAATGAGAGGTCAACAATGAAGATTTAAGTCTACCCTCAAAGGAAAAAACCTAAAAGACTGATTATACTGCTTTGTTCCAGATGATGATTGTGAACCAGCAACCTCTTTTAGTGAGGAATGATTTTCTCAACTGAGAGATGTCTGAATTCATGGACTAATTACCAGATGACTCCAGTGAGGCATTCAAAGCTTTCTTGACTTAGGGCCAGCTTGTGGTGAAGACCTTGCTGCAGTCAGCTCTCAGCATTATGGATGTTTCCTCCAGAGCAATGTCTGGGGTAAATGAAACCTGAGTCTCTTGAACTTCACTTCAGTGCAATAAGATTGGGACCAAAAGCAGGAGGCACAATCAACTTACCCCTCCTCTGCCCAGTTCTGCTGACTTTGCCATGTTATCAACAATTATTAAAAAAAAAAATAGGAGAGGAAGGATGGTATTGTGGCTAAGGCACTGGGAATCACCCAGGTTCAGTTCCTAGCTCTCCCACAGATTTCTTGTGTGGTCTCGGGCAAGTCATTCATTCCTATGCCTCAATTCTTCATATCTTAGAGGGGATGATAATCTCTTTACATTGCCTATTTAGACCCTGCTCTTTGGGGCAGGACATGTACATACACTAGGGTACTAATCTCAGTTGTGCCTTGATGCTACTGCAGTACAAATTAATAACTATTACATGCACCACTTTCCAATGTCATCTTCCTTCTATACCAGTGGTGGGCAACCTGTGGCCCATCAGGGTATTCTGATTTCAGGCCACAAGACATTTTATTGACCTTGACCGTATGCAGGCACAGCCCCCCACTGCTCCCAGTGGCCACAGTTTGCCATTCCTGGCTAATGGAGCTGTGGGAAGTGATGGGCTACAGGGCTGTGCTGGCCACCACTTCCCACAGCTCCCATTGGCTGAGAACGGTGAACTATGGCCACTGGGAGCTGTGGGGGGCCATGACTGTAGACAGTCAATGTCAGCAAAATGTCTCACAGCCTACAGTCAGATTATCCTGATGGGCCGCATGCAGCCCGCAGGTTGCCAGCCACTGTTCTATACCGTCTTTCGGCTATTCATCCTATCACTACTTCTGTTACTTGTAAAAATCTCCCTAAAATAGGTTCTATGTTTCCATATATCTGATAATTGCATTAATAGATCTGCCTTGTCACCTTTTCATCAAAGGTCTAGCAAGAACAGAATAAGTTCATATTCTTTTTACTGTATCAGTGAATCGTGTATCCACATGGACTTTGGGCTTGTCTATACAATGGGGTAATGCATTCACATCCTGGTCACTGCCAGGGTAATAAATGAGCAGAATTAGAATTGCTTATTTGTGAGCATAAATATGACTTAGCTGGTGTTATTAAAATCTGTTGGGAGGAGTCACATTTTTGGTATGTTAAAATAAATTATTATAATCTACTAAGGAAGGATCAAATGGGCAAAAAAGGGGAGGGAGAGTGGCACTCTGTCAAAAATGGCATTTTCCATTTGAGTTACTGACAACTTGGAAGAAAGTGATCTTGAATGCTTATGGATCAATGTCCTCACCGATAAAGCACAAAATGCGGGTTTTCACTGATGTCTGCTACAGACCTGTATTCTAGTGTGATTTGCTGGATGACCACCTCCACAAGCACTCATCTATAACATGTAGGAAAAAGCGCTGTGTAATCATGGAGACCACAGTCTGAGTGTTGGAAGTCTCATGCTGCCATTACTAAAACATTCTTGCAATTTCTAAATTATAGTTGACAATTTTCTAACTTGAGAAATGTTATATCCAACACAGTGTATTCTATATTGAACCTCATCTTGACAGATTAAGAGCCATTGGTCCCAGGACTTAAAAAAAAAACAAAACACATTTGTGGTAGCTAAGGTACAAGTTATCAAACATGATCATATTTATTACACTGGTCTACAATTTTTGAGAAGTCGTCTGCTTCAGAGATAAAATGTGGTATTTATTATGTATTTTGATGTGCTGAATTCAAATATGACAATTAAAACAACTGATTGGCTACTGTTTCTAAGATATTTAAGTTTTTACATTTTATGTCTATGTATATTGTGTAGATAGTAGAGTTTTAATCATAAATTGTAAACCTAGGTCTTTTCATGTGTTTATGGTTGCTTTACATGATAATATTTCACCTGTCCTGTTTATGTAACACTTTAAAAATCAGCAAAAGGGTTATATAAATAAAATTTATTATGAAACAAAAGGCAAAAAACTATTATGTACATAGTTTAGTCCTATTCAGTGTCTACTTGGTGCTTCTTGGCTTGTCTCTTGTATTCATTAAATGGAGCATCTCTTGTCACTGTCCAGCAATAGTCTGCAAGCATTGATGGGCTCCATTTGCCCTGATAGCGTTTCTCCATTGTTGCAATGTCCTGGTGAAATCGCTCGCCGTGCTCGTCGCTCACTGCTCTGCAGTTCGGTGGAAAAAAATCTAGATGAGAGTGCAAAAAATGTATCTTTAGTGACATGTTGCAACCAAGGCTTTTGTATGCCTTGAGGAGGTTTTCCACCAACAACCTGTAGTTGTCTGCCTTGTTGTTTCCGAGAAAATTTATTGCCACTAACTGGAAGGCTTTCCATGCCGTCTTTTCCTTGCCACGCAGTGCATGGTCAAATGCATCATCTCGAAGAAGTTCACGAATCTGAGGACCAACAAAGACACCTTCCTTTATCTTAGCTTCACTTAACCTTGGAAATTTTCCACGGAGGTACTTGAAAGCTGCTTGTGTTTTGTCAATGGCCTTGACAAAGTTCTTCATCAGACCCAGCTTGATGTGTAAGGGTGGTAACAAAATCTTCCTTGATTCAACAAGTGGTGGATGCTGAACACTTTTCCTCCCAGGCTCCAATGACTGTCGGAGTGGCCAATCTTTCTTGATGTAGTGGGAATCTCTTGCACGACTATCCCATTCGCAGAGAAAACAGCAGTACTTTGTGTATCCAGTCTGCAGACCAAGCAAGAGAGCAACAACCTTCAAATCGCCACAAAGCTGCCACTGATGTTGGTCATAGTTTATGCACCTCAAAAGTTGTTTCATGTTGTCATAGGTTTCCTTCATATGGACTGCATGACCAACTGGAATTGATGGCAAAACATTGCCATTATGCAGCAAAACAGCTTTAAGACTCGTCTTCGATGAATCAATGAACAGTCTCCACTCATCTGGATCGTGAACGATGTTGAGGGCTGCCATCACACCATCGATGTTGTTGCAGGCTACAATATCACCTTCCATGAAGAAGAATGGGACAAGATCCTTTTGACGGTCACGGAACATGGAAACCCTAACATCACCTGCCAGGAGATTCCACTGCTGTAGTCTGGAGCCCAACAGCTAGACTAGAGCCAATCAACAATTTTAAGCATCATTTTCGTTCTCAGTGACCCAGAATTAGTAAAGTTTGACTACATTTATTTCAGAAGCATTTTGGCTGTAAAGCAGTGTTATGTGAGAAGAGAATAAAGTTAAAACCACACACTTGATGCTTTAAAAAAGTCAATTTCACAAAACTTCCCATTAGGAACCAGATCAGTTGGTAGAAAGCATTTGAACAGAATAATATGAATGATAAATGAACTGTTTAAGAACATTTTATTGATGTCCAAAGAGCCACAAACCCACAATCAAAAAGGTGGCCCTACTAGTTATAAACCAACCTGGCTTAGAAGGGACATGAAACAGCTATAAAAAGTACAAAAAATTAATGCATGAAAGAAAAGGGAAGTTGATGATAATGAATATAAATCAGAAGTTAGGAATTGTAGAAGATTGATGAGAGAAGCAAAAGGACAAGGAGAACTCTATGTCCAGAAGAGTTAAGGACAATAATTTTATATAGTTTATTGGGAACAAAAAGAATCCAAACAATGGTATCAGTCTATTACTAGATTTAAATGGTAGAATTGTCAATAATAATTCAGAAAAGTGTTCAATAAACATTTCTGTTTTGTGATTGGGGGAAAAGCCGGATGAAGTCATAATATGAAGCTGCTGAAACACTTCCCATTTGAACAGAAACCCACAATGTAAAACAGGAATTACTAAAGCTAGACAATCAGGTTTGGGTAACTTGCACCCAAGAGGTTTAAAAGAGCTGGCCAGGAAGCTCTCTGTAGTATTAATGTTCATTTTTCCAATAAGTTTTGGAAAACTTAGGAGTTTCCAGAAGACTGGAAGAAAGCTAATTTTGTGACAATATTTTAAAAGGGTAAATAAGACAACCCAGGTAAATATGTCAGCCCAACATGGATCCCAGGCAAAATAATGGAATGGCTGATATGGGACTCAATTATAAAGAATTAAAGGAGGGTAATATAATTAAAATGCCCACTAACATGGGTTTATGGAAAATAGATCCTGTCAAACTAACTTGATTTTTTGTATGAAACTACACATTTGCTTTATAAAGATAATAGTGTTGATGTAGTAGACTTTTGTAAGGTGACCCGCTTCAGCCCTGACAGGGTTGGAACCAGTCCTGGGAGAAGGCTGGCAGGCTGGGAGAACAGCCCAGGCTGAATGGGGAAACAGCCACAGCTGTGGCCGTGCCCTAAACGGACTCAGCTGGCCCTATAAAAGGATTGCTGGGCTGAAGCAGGCTTAGTCTCCCTCTGCCTGTAGAGGGAGAAAGGCCTGGCTGCAGGGAGCTAGAGGCAGGGCACCTGAGGGGAGCAGGGCTCGGGAAAGGCAGATGAGCTGGAGAGCTCCAGCCTGGAAAGCCCCAGGCTGTGGCCTAGCACAAGGCCAACGGGTACTGGGGGTTGCAAAGGGCAGCAGGTCCAAACTCAACCTTGCCAGTGATGAGTAGGCTGATACTGCAGTCTGCCCCAGGATGTGGGGGCTAGATGATGACTGGCAGTAGCCTGATACTGAAGTGAGATGGGGCATGTTTCATCCACCAGATAAAGGGACACTGGGTCCTGGGAGAGACACGGGGCCAAGAGGCAGCAGATCATGGGCCTGAAGAGGGCGCTCCAGAACTGGAATGAGCTAATTCCCGGAAGTCACCAGCAGGAGGCGCCGCAGGGGTGAGTCTGCACCTCTACCAGTAGACTTTTGTAAGGCATGTGACTTGGTGCTGCATGACATTTTGATTAAGAAACTAGATTGTGCCACATTAATTTTGCATCATATTAAATGGATTAAAAACTGGCTACTTGATAGGTCTCAAAATGTAACTGTAAACAGGGGAATCACCAAGCAGGTGTGTTTCTAGTGGGGCCCTCTAAGGATCATTCTTGGCTCTATGCTGTTAATACCTTTATCCATGATCTGGAAGAAAACAAAACAATTCCTGAACACTGGGGGAGTGGTAAACAACAAAGGCTATATCACTGATACAGAGTGATCTGGATTGCTTGGTAAGCTGAGCACAAGCAAACAATGTCAAATGTAAAGTCATACATCTATGAAAAAAGAATGTAGACCTTCCTTACAGGATGGGGGACTATCTTCAGGGCTGGCTCTAGGTTTTTTGCTGCCCCACGCAAAAAAAATTTTGGCTGCCCCCCACTCAGCCCGGGGTCCCCCCACCCCCCTGCCACCCCATGCTGGGCTCCCCTCTCCCCCCCCCACACTCCTGCTGCCCCAACCCTGGGCTTCCCCTCCACACACCTGCACCTCTGCCGCACGCAGCCCTGGGTCACTGGTAACTCGCTCCCAGGGCGGGTCATTAAGCAGGAATTTTGACGGCACAAAACACAGACAGCATTGGTTCCCAATGGTTACAGAGCTGCAGTAAAGTGGAAACAATTTTCAGATTGGTGATTGGAGGATACCTGGGCGCCGGGGGATAGAAAAATGGGGAACGGCGATAGTACTAAAAATCAAAATAAAGGGACTGGGCATACTGGTAATCGGCGCGGTGTTCGACCAATTGGGAGAAAATAAATCTGGCAATTTTCAGAGAGGAGGATGAATTGCTATATGACGGCAAAAACGGGAAAAAGACGTGGACAATGAGGTTGTAGAAACGTGGATAGCAATGAACAAAAATAGTGAATTTTTGTATTTCTATATGTTGTTGTTATAATTATAATTTTTGAATTTAAAGAAATAGAAGCAAGCAAACGCTGTAAGTTATGTTAGAGGGAACAAGAAGATCAAATTCTGACAAAACCAGCTTTAAGTTGGGTTATGATGATAGTCATAATATGAAGAGAAACAAATAAAGTTCACCATCAGGGCAGCCTGCTTATAAAAGAACAACCTTCAGCGGGCAATATAGAAGAATAATTATTCCTCCGTTGTGCAGTATCACTTTCAGAGAGCAGTAATGTATGCCCCAGTGCTTCTGCACGCCTCACGCAGCGGGAACTAAGTTAGACAGGAAATCGAATCTCTGGAGTTGGGAAGTGAACTACCGAAAGAGGTCGCAGTCGGCAGGACTGGGATCAATAACCAATACCCGATTTCTAAGCAAGGCTCGGAGTCCAGTAGCGCAGCTCCTCCCCCTATTTTCTCGTTATTGATAACTGTGAATCATCCGCTCTCAACAAAACCTGTACACAGAGCGCCAGAATGTAATGCGCCCTCCCCTTGCTTGGGGCATGGTAACGTTGATAGGCACATGGGACTCTTTGCAGTAATGGCATGCATGTGGAGTCCAGCTGGCCTGATCTGTGGCGTAGCATACTCCATGGGGCAGCAAGGCCAGAGGGTTTTTTTTTGCGCTAGCAAGTCGTCTGTTGGGAACCATGCAACTCCTGGTGCTTGCCTTGTGTTGCATGCAGAATGGGGGCCATAAAAGGACAGGGCAGAATCACGCGACACTTCCTCTGACCATCGCAGCACAGACAGGCCAACTTAAAGATTAGCCAGTGGGGGACACTGACAGCCGAAGTGGCTGTGGCTAAGTACCTCACGCCGGGCGCGGGCTCTTGGAAGATAGGCACCAAACCCCGGCAGGCTGAAGCCTGCCTCTGCCTTAGCAATCCATGAATAGGAAACCAGCTGCCCTAAAGACATTTCTTGTGGGCAAGATGACCGAGTTTAACGGCTGCGTAACGGATAAGTACAAAAATTACCACAAGAGTTAAAGTTTATGCTTAATGGACAATTGTTTTTTTTTTTTTACTAACTTTATTGATAATTTATAGTATGTGCTTGTAAAGAAAACGGTCCTGACGCCTAGCAAGTCAGAAACGCAGGGCCTTAAATATAAGGCCTGAAGATAGCAAGGCAGGGAGGCATATCCTGGTCAAAAATAACGTAGAATTGGCATATAAGGGGAACGTTCTAAAAAGGAAAGCCCTGACCGATAGGGGTGATGGTTTTAAATCAACAGTGAATCCTTGTGTTAAAATGAGGCATGACACAGCCGCTTCTTAAGCGCCACAGCACGCACTCGGCCAAACTTGTGTGAAGCCCAGTTTTGGTTTGTGCCGCAATGGGAAACTGTTGCACAGACTAAAAGCGAGGTGGAGTAAAGGCCTTGGGAAGAAAGGAGATTGTAAACCTTATCTGGATTAAGACGCGAGGCAAATAAGGGTGAAATTGTCTCAAATTAAATTGCTGAACGATGCTAATCTGGCAATCGAATCCACTTGTTAGCTCTAAAAGGCATAAAAAATAAACTTGCTTAAAGGGCTGCACTGGCTAATATACAGCTACGCACTTGGAGAGGGCAGAGCCGCAATATGGGATCTGGGAGGTCATCCTTGGGGGTTTTGCCAATCATTGTAAATATCTTGATTAAAATGACTTATAAACCTGTTTTGTTACTATTATGGATGTAGTGAGTTGATTATCAGTTATGACTTTTTAAAGCGGCATGGTTTAGAGTAAGCGCATAACGAGCAAGTACCTATTTGGTCTTTGGATTAAATAAATGAAGTTTATCAATTTCCTCATAATTTAAAATATTAATAATATCCATAGCCTAGCACCGTGGCCATTGATCCTAACACAAACAGCCAGGGGGTAGGGAGCATGAGGAGCGACAGCAGTGGGCTTAGGGTGCCAATATAACGCATCAGTTGACGCAGGATGCCATTTTTCCTCTAAAGAGCCACTTGAGCAAATGGGATATTCTGATGATATTACTCCTGCTCCAGCAGTCGCTCAGCTGGTTCGAATACTGTTGGCCAACTCGTGGATGAATAATGAAGCAGTGATCTGCAGGAACAGTGGGGGGCGGAAGAGCAGGAGGCAGGATCGCCCACCCTTCCCACCCTAATTCCTTGACGACACGGAAGTCGATTTTCTTCAGCAACGGGCCACACACTCCTCAACTCTGGCCCATGACTGTTAGCTCCTGGGGGAGTTGCGGTGGCGCACTAGCGACCCGCGCATCATGCTGTGGGCGAGAATTACATCCGTCTCGCGCAGCAAGAATTTTGTTTTTGCTCTGGCAGAAAATCACATCTTGTAAAAGCAGTTATGCGCTTTACACGGCCACCAGAGTGGGGCTGTTGCTTTTCGGCAGAAGGTCAGACAGGCAGAGCTGGCTCCCAGGAGAGCGGGGGCCAGCTGCTCCGCAGGCGCGGGGGGCAGGCTGCTCGCGATATGGCTAGACACGGCGCGCGACGTCGGCTGGCCCAGGCGGGGGGTGGGGGCAGGCTCCCAAGGCGGCGGGGCAGGGGCTGCTCCCAGGCCGGTGGGCAGGGCTGCTCGGCCAGGCGGGGCAGGGCTGCTCCCGAGGCGGGGGGGCAGGATGGCCTCGCCAGACGGGGGGGCAGCTGGCTTCCGGCAGGCGGGGGCAGCTGCTCAGCCCCCCCCCAGGCGAGGGGCAGCTGCTCCGGCAGGCGGGCGGGCAGCTGGCTCACCCAGGCGGCGGGGGCAGGCTGCTCCCCACGGCCGGGCGGGCAAGCTAAACTGTGGATAGACAGGGAGGAGAAAAGGGCTGCATTCATCAGCAGCACCCGCTGACTGTCAGAGGGCTAGTTTGAGAGCGTATGCGGATATCGGGAGGGGAGCAGATAGAAGTGGGCGGCACCAATGGGGCTAGCTGGGTGGGAGGGTCACCAAATCCTGGGGTGGAAGGGCTGAGTGTGGGCGGAACAGACGAGGCCAGGGCTGAATGGGGAATGGTGGTGCAGGGCCCGCATAGTGGAATGGGAAAGGGAGCTGACTGAGTGGGAGTTGCAGGGACACGAAGGAGGAGTGGCTGAAAGAGGGTGAACAAGGGAAAGGGGCGTGGATCGCTGGGAGAGAACGACAGTGAACTGAACGGGAGTGCAGGGACACCGTAGGCGACACGAGTCCCCCCCCGCCAGATGTTCTGAGCTGAATACACAGGCTAAGGGTCGCATGGGGGAAAGGCTCCCAACTGCCTAACAGTCTTGCAGTCCCCACCCGCTCCTGAGATCGGTGCAAATAGAAATCCCATTTCTTCGCAGTTAACTTGCGGACGCACTGCATGGGGGGGCACAGGACCCTTTTCATGTGACCCTCGACCGCCGCACCGTAAGCCCAGAGCACCCCATACTCTCAAGCGCCTATCACGCTGCAACACCCGACACCTTAACCTGCTCTAGAAATTTTACAACTTGTCTGTTGAAGCAGATGGGGCACGTTTGAAAAATGATGCCGTGGACGCGCGCTGGTGCGCACCTGTATTGGCCAGGTGTCATGTGAGAGAATCCAGCAAGCAGCAAGCCAAAATTGAAAAACTTCTTAAATCGAAAGAAGCGATACGGAAATGAGCAATCAGCGCCTCCACTTTCCCTTAACACATGATCAGCGGGCTTCCGCTTATCGTACAAACTGAGCGTTCTGCGCAGGCTTACCTTTTATGCTATAGTAATTGCTGCTCCGCAGCGGCAGCGAGTGACTAGGAAAGACAAAGATGTTGAGGCCATCTGGGCTTTGATGGCAAAAGAGACAGTAGAACTGTGTGGTCCCCATGTAACATCTTGATAGATAGGCAACAGCCCGCAAATTGTTTTATCATTTTCTCAACATGAACATACAGGAATCAAAAATCTAGTCCTGGGGCAGAAGCGTGCATAAAACTCGGCCTCTGGACAGATAAGCCAATTTGATCAAAATCACATTCTCTGATGCTCGTGACGCGCAAAATCCTTGTCCTCATTGAGATCAAAAGGAGT
>NC_133784.1:26088185-26118425 GCF_003597395.2 Chelonoidis abingdonii | reverse complement strand
CGATTTGCGAGGTATACCTGGGATGCCATATTATTAAGACTGTCATCTCTCCATAAATGAGGCAAGTTAAGGTGCCTTTATTATCTTTTGTTCCACTCTTTCTTTTCTATGGGGAATTTGCCAATGCAGTATCACTGTCTTCCTTTTAAACAAACAAACAAAAAAGGCAATGGCTTGAAAATTAGCAATTCCAGTCCTAATAACCACTGGAAGCATTTCTGCTCAATTTTATCTACTTTTTCTTACAGCAAGTTACAGTGGATCAGTATATTTGATTTGGGGAGAAATGAAATAAACAGCTGCCCAAACTGAGCGTGAGCACGCCTGAATTTTGAGGTGTTCAAATCTGGAAGGCAGGTGCTGGTGTGGGTGGGGGGAGCTGTGGACTCCGCAGGGCAGCACAGCAGCATGTATGCAGCAGTGTGTCTGGAGCTTGTGCAGAGCCAGACACGCTGGTCTGAGTGTCACGGTAAGGGGGCTGGAAGGTTGCGAGAAGGGTGGGGGTTCTGGGCGGTGGAGGGGCAGTCAAGGGACAGGGAGCAGGGGGGGTTGGATGGGGTGGAAGTTCGGGGGGGCAGTCAGGGGCAAGGAGAAGCAGGGGTTAGATGGGTCAGGGGTTCGGGTGGGCAGTCAGGGGACAGGCAGCGGTTGGATAGGCACGGGAGTCCCAGAGGTTTGTCAGGGGACAGGTAGGGGGGTAGGGTCCTAGGGAGGAAGCTGGGGGGGTCTCGGAAGAGGGCAGTTGGGGACAAGGAGAAGGGAGTATTAGATAGGGGGTGGGGTTCTGGGGGGCAGTAAGGGGCAGAGGTCCCGGGAGGGGGCAATCAGGGGACACGGAGCAGCAGTGTTTAGATAGGGAGTGGAGTCCCGGCAGGTGATCAGGGGACAGGGAGCGAGGGGAGAGCTGGATGGGTTGGGGATTCTGTGGTGGGCAGTCGGAGGGAGTGGATGGTGGCAGAGTGGGGCTTCCCTCTCCCTGGAGTATCCTGTTTTTTGAATGTTAAAATATGGTCTCCCTACCCCTCTCCAGTCACAGCATGCTGCCCCATGAGGTCCCCCTCCTTCCTTTCCAGTTGGTAGTGGCCAAGGGAATGCTGGGAAATGTAGTTCTTTCCCTGTCCAGGACTGGCTCTGTAGGGAGGGAGCTAACCAAGGAACTACAGCTCCCAGAGCCCCCTGTTGGTTCTCAGCTCCCATGCCGCCCATGCAAATAGGCTGTCCCAAGCAGGTGCTTGCTTTGCTGGTGCCTAGAGCTGCCCCTGACTATTTTAGGAAGCAGTGTCTCTGAAAAGAACCTGGGGGTCATATTTGATAATCAGCTGAACATGAGGTCTGTGTGTGATGCTATGGCGTAAAGTGCTAATGTGATCCTTGGACATATATACAGGGAAATCTTGAGTAGGAGTAAGGCAGTTACATTACCTCTGTATTTAGGACTGGTGCAACTGCTGCTGTAATATTGTACCAGTTCCTCTGCCCACAATTCAAGAAGGCTATTGATAAATTGGGAGGGTTTGGAGAAGAGCCACAGGAATTATTGAAAAACTGGGGAAACATGCATTATAGTTAAGGCTACATTTTAGTCACAGGTATTTTTAGTAAAGGTTATGGGCAGTAAACAAAAATTCACTTTGTGACTTTTACTATATACTCCTGACTAAAACTTGGGCGGGTGCCGGGGGTATGTGTGTGGCCCAAGCAGGACCGGCGCCAGGGTTTCTGGTGTCCTAGGCACCGGGCCATTTTGCTGCCCCGCGTGTGGGTCTCGCGGCTCCAGTGGACCTGCACAGGCATTCCCGCGGAGGGTCTGCTGGTCCGCGGCTGCGGTGGAGCTGCCACAGGCATGCCTGTGGCAGGTCCACCCGAGCCGCGGGACCAGCGAACCGTCCGCAGAAATGCCTGCGGCAGGTCCACTGGAGCCACGATACCAGCAGACCCTCCGCAGGCACGACTGCGGCAGCTTCACCGGAGCCGCCTGCCACCCCCCAGCAAAATACTGCCCCCCCCATAATGCTGGCGCCCTAGGCGACTGCCTAAGTTGCCTAAATGAAAGCGTCGGCCCTGGGCCCAAGGAGGACACAGCAGGTGCTGGGAGGGCTCCCTACCTGGCTCCTTAGCTCCACCGGATGTCTCTGCTCTGCCCCAAGTCCCAGTTCTGCAGCTTATTAGTTGGGAACTGCAGCCAATGGGAGCTGTGGGGGCAGTGCCTGCAGGCAGAGGCAGCATGTAGAGCTAGGAGCTGAGGAAGAGGATTTCCTGTTACCCTTCCAGGGAGTGGTCCCCCCCACACTCGGTAAGCATCCCCCCACACCCAAAGACCTGCTGCTGGGAGGCAAGGGGGTGAGACTGCCCCAGCAGCAACAGGTGTGATTGGTACACCAGCCGCTGCAGAAGTCACAGAATCCGTGACCTCCATGACGAACACGGAGCCCTATTTAACTTTACAAAGAGAAGCTTTAAGGAGCCCTATTTAACTTTACAAAGAGAAGGTTAAGGGTTGACTTGATCAGTCTATAAATACCTATATGTGGAACAAAGAAATTGTTAAGACTCAAATCTAGCTGACAAACGTATAACAAAATCCAGTGGCTAGAAGTGGAAACTAGGCAAATTCAGAAGCAAATAGATAAGTTCCAGATTTTTAACAGAGAGGATAATAACCATTCGAACCAAAGATTCATGATCAGTAGAAACTTTAAAATTAAGATTTTTTTCTCCGAAATGATATGCTCTAGTTCAAACAGGAATTAGTTCAGGAAGTCCTATGGCCTGTACTATATAAGAGGTCATTCTAGATGGCTAGAGGTCATTTCTGGCGTCATGATCTATGTACTATGTTCACATGGAGCAGCTTAATCAATTGTATTGTCCCTTAAGGGTTACTTGTTAGTATGGCAAAGCTAAGTAGAAGCACTGGTTGGTGAATGCTATAACATCATCTGAAACTACGGCCTTCTAAGATTGTCATAAGCTTTAAAGAGCATTCTAAAGTGATTAGGTAAAAAGTGTCCCTTCTTACTCAATAAATCTGCTCCTTCTGTGTGTTCAGAGTTTCACTTTCTGAGAAGGATTTGTTGTTGCTTTCTACTACTAAAGAGCAATTACAGCTAAATGAGCAAGCTGAATTCTTATGTTTTGCCATCAAACAGAATTGTTTGCTATATTCCAGCCTGTTAAACTTGTAAAAACCCCGTGAAGACAATCAACATGGAATCCCCAATGTACTATTTTCAGTTGGTTTTTTTTAATGTAACCGTAGTTGAATGCGTGCATTTCTAAATGACTTCACCATAATCCATATATGAATAAAAATGCTGGGGGCTTTGTAGTAGTCCAGTGGCTAATTTAAAAATAACATCTCAGTGAAATGATTATGCAACTTGAAACTGCAAGCTCAAGCCCAGTTTGTGAAAAAGTGTGCAAATTTGGGCCAATTTATGGCTTCACATCAAAACCAAGCTAAGATAGAAACTTCACATGATTTCAAGGTTAAATCCAGAGACTGTTTTGAGTGATTAGTGGTGTTAATGAGAAGTTGGAACTAAAGCAAGTATGTAGAATACCCTGGGAAGCAAAACCACCAATTTGGCACACTCTTGCATGATGGTAGCTCTTGTGAAAATAAAAAAAATATTCATTTTTGGTATAAGGCTACAACAATTAATCGGGTGGGAATATGTTTTCAAGACCATACACAGGGGTATAGCTATATGATAATGTTGGAATAATTGCCTTGGATTCAGAAAGACAAGGATTAAAAATTACTACTAAGTTAAAGGTATTTATACCTGAAATTCAGTGCACCACTTGAAAAATAGTCAACTGAGACAACCACATACTACTATTAAGGATCAGATCAAGAAGATATTTTTCTGCTTATTTTGATTACACTTTATGTCGTCATTACTCAATTGTTAATACTTTAACAGGTCCAATGACTATGTATTCAATAATCATCCTGGAAGAGGAGCTCATTTTTAGTACCTAAGGTGTGAGCTTTGGGAAGTTACGTAAATTCTGACCAACATTGCCTCTCTATTCTCATACACACATTAGGTGGTACTGTGTATGCTATCAATTATATGCTAAATTTACTTCAAGAACAGTCATCACCCCTTAGTTAGTCACATCTGAAAAAGGCAATTTATGAAATGAAGGGTGGTACACTTTTTCCCTTTTCATTTCTAGTCTCTTCAACAGAGGAGTAAAATAATTTTATTAAGATGAAAGCAATATATAATTCTCTCATTTTGCTATGAATGCAAATACTTTTGACAGGGGAAGTTTATTTTCATTCTCTGTTGTGCTGTGGTATGCAGGTCTTTGTTCTTGTTTCAGCAGAGTTTGAAATGGGCATAATAAAGATCCGAATGAGGATCAATAAGCTTGTATATCCCACTAAACCATTGTATAGTGTATAAATGCCACATTTTGCACTCAATCTGAGAAATGAGTGAGACTTTAAAAAGCTTCATACTATTTGTATCCCTCAACATGGACTTAAGCTACTAAGGTAGCTTGCTTTACAACTGTACAGGCTGTAGAAGAGGAAAAACAGATAGTAGATTTTAGAAATCCAAAGAAGAGATTTGAAACACATTTTCCAACCTTCATAACTACTGTTACACTTTAAAGATCTTGTCTAAAATCTATTATTCAAAAAACACTACCAATGCAAACAGCAGTTCTTGGTTTTCTAATACTATAAATAACCCGTTCATCAGCCCATGTGTATATGAAACATCACACAACACATATGTAATATATGATGGATTATCTTCACCTATCAACCTAATAGTGGCATTGCCTGGACTAGAGAATTGAACCAGCAAATGAACTGATTTAAGCACCAATCATTTTAATGCCCACAAAAACCATTCTGGATTACTTTAAACTTTGCTAGTGGGAATGTGGAGCATTTAGGGGCAATGGCATCCAGATAATGATACTAGAATTCCCAGTTCAACTGCAGTGGCACTAATTAGTTCAGACTGAACCGGTTATCTTTGAAACAGTTATATTATTTGTAAACTTCGACCCATTTATATGGATGAAAAATGTTCTACCGGCATTCAAGGGCCAGTCATCTCTCTAATGTGGACCAAGCTTTATCAAATACTGCCCCCTTCAACCATATACATAGCCAAATCCAGCACCCATCTCAAAGCCTTGGGGGTAAGAAACAGTTTTAGCAGCATGCCCCAACTTAAACTAAGGATATTAGGAGAGGATAGGAAGAGAACTGAGTTCCAGTGTAAAGGGCCCTTCACAAAAACTCCTTTGTAATATGCTCAATAGGATTAGTTGATGTAGGGTGTGATGGTGTGCAACTCACCACTGTAGCACCTCCTGCTGAATGTATGGGAAATTAGTACTGCACTCTTTTCTGGTGGTGGCTCACCCACTGTCACCTCTTCTTCCTGGATCCAAGTCACTCCTAGGAAACCCACCTCCATAAACGAAGCAGTTAGCTAAGCACCAAAATACAGCACTGTGTAATTTCATAATTGTCTTTGTGCACAGGCTCCAGCAGCATAGTAAGTATCACTCTAAAACATCTCAGTCCTTTGACACAGGTTATTCCAGGGTTTATCTGCTGGAATGCAAGGACCACATTCTCTCCTACATGTTTTTTTCCAGATAGAGGTTAGAACCTATGAGTGTCTACAAAGAGAAGTTGGTTCCTCCTCCCCCACCACCAAAGGCCAGGAGATTTGGCCTCCTAAACCTGCAGCGGGCCTCATATTTGGATGTATATTGGGACAACCCTGAAGGGGCAAGAGCATCCACATGATGTCTGGGGACCCCTTTTACCCCTCTTCCTCCTCCCCATGACCACACAAATCTTATGTGAGAGTAAGGAAATTGCTGTGGTGATCTAGAAGTAGGATTTTTAAGAAATTCGCTGTAAAGGAAGGTAATAGGATAGGAAACAACTCTGCTCCCCTTCCTCCCAGGGAATAAAAAGTGCAGAGGCAACAAACTGGTCCTACCAGCTCCTCTTCCCTTTCCAGTGCTCCATGGGAGGGGAAGTTAAGGAATAAATCTGAGAGGTAAAAGGGAGACTGTGTAAGGATAGGAGGGAACAGGAAAATAGAGATACTACCTGAGGAGAGCAGGGGAAAATCAGGAAGAAAACAGTCACACAGAAAACAGGAAAAGCAGAAGGAAAGGTAATATTTGGAATGATTTAGGAAAAGGGGGAGTGTGGAAAAAGCCTCCCCTCAGCCCCTGCACATTCAGGCTAAGGCAAGAAAAATCTTCTCCAAAATTATTATTCCAGTTTCCCAACATTTTAACATCTTATCTGCCCTCTGGGCTCCCCATGAACTGGCTGTTTCTTACACTCACTACCTTTTACCTCTGCTGCCGTGGAAACTTCTGGAACCTTCCTCTGCAGCTCCCCTGGGAGCTCCTCTGATTTGCCAGGCTTCTAACTGGAGCTGGCTAGCACTACATACGCTTTCATGGTAGCTTCCTTATTAAAGTTAAACTGTAACTCTGAATGCACTGTTTTACTTGCAGTTCCCTGCTAAGTATCTTGGCTAACAGTCCAATTCCAAAAGATGTCTCATTCCACATTGCAGGTAGGGAGACTGCCTATAATCCAGGTATAACCTGTGTGGTGATATAAACAATTGGCAACTAGCTCCGACAGAGTGCAGATGAAGAGGGAATCAAGGCAGTCCCTTCCCAAGAAGGAAAAAAGGTCAGGCTGAAAGTAAGGCCCCAGGACTTGATGGGTGGAGTGGGGTGATCCAGGGAAATGGTCTTAGGAGGGCTGTCTCAGTGCTGTAGGGGGATGGATAAATTCTGTGACAGTGTAAATGGCATCATCTCAATTTGCAAATGAATAATAAACCACCTGGATAGGTTTTTTTGTTTTTTTGTTTTTTTTTTATAGGAGGCATTTTCAATTGAACACATAATAATTTTGGATCCAATGTTCCAGTCAAACCTTTTCTTCAGGCTTATGGTTTGTAGGGTCAGCTGAAGGATGCTGGGATAAAGCTGATACAGCAAGAGAGGTGGAGACTGTGCTGAACATTTATTATGGTACTTCCTTTGAAATGACTACTGGCAAGTGACATCAAAAATAGCTTATTTCCTCTTGATGATAGGCTGGGAATAAAATGTATTGGTGGTAAATTTCATGTACTGTAGGCATGGGGTAGCTTACTAATTATGTGGCAAACAACAGATCATATTTACATCTAATGAGCTATCAGCTTCCTTACAAATCCAATTCAAAACATACATGGGATAAAATCATGCCCACTGGCACAAGAACATGTAAATTTTACCTTCTTGCTGCACTTCAGGAAATCATCCTGGGGAAGGAGGACAACAAATGAGACACAGTTTTCTTTCTCAAGTGTTCTGCTGCAGGAGGACAGCTTTAATTTCTGCATTGGATCCCCAGGACTCTCCAGGAGTGGCAGAAACTAAAGCTGCCCTCTTCCCCAGCGGAACACTTGAGAAAGTGTGTTAAAGGTGTAGGCACAAAAGGCCTGGCTAGCAGTATCTAACCAATGTTTCCATTGATCTGAGGGGCACAGCTTTACTCTCTTTTTCTCCCTACTTCTTGGGCTTTACGGCCTGCCTGGCAGAAGTGAGGTTATGATGAGTTTTGTACCATCGTCTCCATACCTCTCTTTGGGTATGGACTTTCTACCACCAGCACCTGTGGACTGAAATATAACCCCAGTTTTTTTTATTAATTGGAGTGAGGACACTAACTTTACTCACTGTTATGCTGTCCTCCTCAGACATAATTGCAACAATGTCACATCACAGTGATTACAAATTATTCCTATTTCATATTCAGCAATCAGAGCTCTGGCAAATGAAGCACCTTTCCTACAACAAAGCTTCTTGACTTTTTTCTCTGCAGCATTCTCCATTCTCTAGATTAGAACATTAGAACGGCCATATTGGGTCATTCTAGCCCAGTATCCTGTCTTCTGACAGTGGGCAATGCCAGATGCTTCAGAAGGAATGAACAGAACAGGCAAGCATTGAGTGATCCATCCCGTTTGCCAGAAGCTGGGAGTGGATAACAGAGGCTAGGGACACTCAGTGCATGGTGTTGCATCCCTGCCCATCCTGGCTAATAGCCTCTTTCTTTTCCCTCTCAAACATGCTTGCTCTTTTTCTTAAGGCAATGGTATCTTAAGTATCAAATGACACCTACCTAATTGTGTTCCTTCCTAGCCAATGATGGTAGCCTTGATATTCAGTTTGTCTGCTGTTCTTAAGGTCTGGGAAAGAAGAGCTCTGTGTGGCTCAAAAGCTTGTCTCTCTCACCAACGGAAGTTGGCCCAATAAAAGATGTTACCTTGTCTCTCTAATATCCTAGCACCGACATAGCTACAACAACACTGCATACATCTCCCATAATAGTCCCCTGAGCCTTTCTTCTGTGTCTATGTTTACAGCATCCTTCCTGAACTAGTTCACAAGGCCACAAACCTCTCTTTTTCAAACCCCTACTTAAGACCCACTTCTGTCAAAATATCTACTGTCTTGTTTCCCACTGGATACATTATGTTTGAAATTGGGTCCAGATCCTGCTGCATCTGGCCCTTAATTTGTAAACACACAGTGGTAGTTTGAGGTGCCTTGCGTGCTGCTGGGCACTGCCAAAAATAACTGTCATGTCTAACTATGCTGCCAGTGCTACATTAAGTAATACTTTTCAAACACAAAGACATGTATAGTATTTATAATCAACATGTTCCAGAGACTGAGATGGATGATGAATGGCTAATGCATCGTCTACTTCCTGCTGCTGTTTGTAAGTAAGCAATAAAACTGACAAACAGCTGGATTAAGCAAACAGAGCCCACATAAGTCATATAAAGTGAATAAGTGTTTGCAAATTATTGATTGTTGTCTGGAAAATTAACATTTAGGAATAATGAATTTCTTTCTCATTGAGAAATAACTGGATACTGATTATTTGTGCCATGCACGTGAACTACACAGTGAAACTGGCCATACTGGCAACACTCACCTTCATTACCAGATTGGCAGGATTAACAAGAAATAACAAACTAAGGCACTTTTGAACAAAGTATTGAGGTTCTGTCTCAAGTGAACAGTGGAAGTATACACTGAGTAAAGACTTTGGGATTTGGCTCCTTTAGCTCAAGATAGTCAGGAACATTTTTAGGATGTCTTTTAAGTAATGCTACTGTAGTTACCTTACCAGTCTTTAGGGCAGTTTCATGTTGATTCTGATGGGAAGCTGGCTCTCTTTTATTAGAGCTACAATAATACCTGCTTTTATAATAGCCTTTGTTATTTTATTTTGTGATTCATTATAGGATGAGAATGGGATTGAAGAGCTGCTGATGTTTTTAGTCTAGTGCTTCTTTGGTGAAAATGAACCATTGTGTACAAATTATATTTATACTGTTGAAATAGTTAGCCCCTCAATGGCTTTTCCCATCCTATTTCTACCACTTACTATTGAAAACAAGTGATTGCTTCTAATTTTGTGAATCTCCTCTGCAACATCCTGATAACCAAACATGTCTTCAGATTCCTGTGATAACTTGGAGCGCCAATTCCACATCAGAGAGAAAATAACCTGGTTTACAGTTGGCTAGATTGATCCACAAAATAAGAGATTATAAATTGTAATAGAGGTGTTGACACAACCAAATAAGATCATACCATCTAATACAGCTATCAGTATAAATTGGAACCTCTGAGAACGTCTCAAAGCTGCCCTAATCAGTTGTACTAGAGGGAAGTATCAACATTGCGAAGTTAAAGTCAATTGTGGGTTCTTCAGGGGCCTCTGTGCGTTTTCCCCCTTTTGAGCTTGTCACTCACAATATCAAGCTCATGGAGCAAAACCCAAAAATAAGAATTTAGAGGGGGCACAAAACCCACAAATGGAATTGCAGAGGCAACTCTCAAAACAGCAGTCACTAGTAAGCAACTTTTATCTCTGTAACAGCAAACTACAAATGTAATATATCATCTAGATCTTGCTTGCCTCACTTATAAAAGCAGTCTCATTGACTGTTGCCATCTCATTAAATAAGGCAACCAGGATTTAGCTGCTAATCATATATACTACAAAGACAATCCTTAAGCAAGCATTGTTTATGTGAACAAGAAGCCTAGATTCTGTCCTCCAGTAGCAAACACTGTGGGAAGGAGAGAGTGCTGAAGTTCCTCTTGCAAAGTTTTTTCAAATCCTCCCAATGTAGCAAAGGGGTGTTTTAACTAGCCTTGAGATCTGGATTTGATTTTTGCTATGATTCATAACATAACAGGGTAACATTTTGCTGACACCTATTGCCCTATACTCACTCCAAAAAGTTTTGGAGGTTCAAAAAGTCCATTAATTTGCCCCATTATTTTTTGATTTTGTATATTTTTGTGCTGCCTGCTTCTAGGAGCAAAATTTTGCACAACACTACAAGAAAGGCTGTCTTAGCACTATTGCTGCCAAATGGAAAGCAGGAGTTAGTGGAAAGCTCTTGAGACCTCTTTTTTTTTTTTTTTTAATTTTTTTTAACACGGTTTCTATGTCAAAGTTTACATGCAAGAGAGCCTTATATTTTGAATTAGGTTTAAGTGAACATCAGAACATTTAAGTGCTTATCTAGATACAACCACAAACTCTGAACTGGAAGCCAGATCAAGCTCCCTGAGTATTCAGTGAGATGATTTCCATTGACCTCTAGCGGAGCTGAGTCAGACCCTTAATGAGGGTTGCCCATCCATGGTACAAGTTCAAAGCAAACTACAACAATCTATTTTTGAGCAAAGAGATGGACATTTTAACTTTGAAAATGATTAGTACAATACATTATAGAAATGCAACGACAGTAACCTGGGAATTTGGAAGAGGGCAAACGGAGGGCCTTCACTTTCAAGTGGAATTCAGTTACACTGTTTTTAATAGGACTAACTGAAAATGTTGCAGAAAAAATTAAAAAGTTCAAGATTTTGAGCTTTCCTTTTCTTCTCAGTTTTGTGAAATAGATTGTCACATACATCTACAAAATGTCTTGTTTGAAAACAACCATTTTTAATGAAATGGGCCCTCTTTAATTTAAAAATTGTGCTGTTTATGAAAAAATGCAAAAAAAAATTCAACTAATTTTTATGCACCAAACATGAAATACTGCAGCTACACTTTTTATAAATTGAGCCACCAAATGAACTTGAGATTTTTTTTAACTTAAAGGCCATAGAAAATACTGCCTGCACTTCTGTAATTCATAGTCAGAGGCCTTGATCCTGCAGCAAGCTCCATGTGAATGGAACTTCTGTGCCAAGCTCCATTGAAGATAATGGATTTTCTTGCAGGCATAGGTGTCTGTCCCCAGAACTCATAGAAGGCTGGGGTCAAAGATTCTGAGGGCTAGTCTACATGGTAGGGCAATGCACTTTGGCGGGAGGGGGTGATTTCTAAAGCGCACAAATGTGTTTGTGTATTAATTAATTTATGTAGACCGGAGGTTTTCAAACTGTGGGGCATGACCCCTGGGCGGGTGTGGATGAATGTTTAGGGGGGCAAGTGGTGATGCCATGCTGCTCATGCCAGCCCTAAGGGGGTGGGGAGGGAGCACCACCTCCACCCCCTGACTCACCTCAGCAGGCCACCCAGCCTGTGTGTCAACATCCACGATGACTGCACTGATTTCCACTCCCGGTAAACTCTGCATCCAGTGCTGGCTCCATCCCCATGCCGTCCTCTGCCTACTCCTGCCCCCCCCCAAAGTGGAAGAGTTCTGGGTTGGGGAGGGGCAAAAAAGTTATAACTCAAATGACTGGCCATACCGTGTCAGACCAAAGGTCCATTTAGCCCTCTGTCCTGTCTTTCAACAGTGGCCAATGCCAGGTGCCCCAGAGGCAATGAACAAAACAGGTAATCATCAAGTGATCCATCCCCTGTTGCCCATTCCCTGCATCTGGCAAACAGAGACTAGGGACACCATCCCTGTCCATCCTGGCTAATAGCTATTGATGGACCTATCCTCCATGAACTTAAAGTTTTTATATAGTTCATCTCAAAAAGTTTGCAAACGGCTGGTGTAGACTCTATTGGTGCCCATTATAGGTTCGCTTGTGCATGTCAACACAGTACTGTTTCAAACAGCACTAAATTAAAGCACACCAGGAGGATCTATGCAGACCAGTTCTGCACACCACATTAGTGCGCTGTGTTTTAGAAATCACATCCATGCAGAGTGCATTACCCCACTGTGTAGACAAGCTCTTAATGTTCTTAGCTCTCCTGGAAGTCAATAGGAGTTGAAAGAACTCAGAACTTTCCAGTGCATTCTCAGCACCATACAGGGAAGGGCTGCAGTGACAATTTTATCACCTCTGCAAAGAGACTCTTTGAGAGAATTAAGATTTTTCTCAAGTTTTCCTAGATTAAATTTTCTCAGGGCTGGATCCAAATGATGATTTAGTGCAGGGGTAGGCAACCTATGGCACACATGCCAAAGGCAGCACACAAGCTGATTTTCAGTGGCACTCACACTGCTGGGGTCCTGGCCACTGGTCTGGGGGACTCTGCGTTTTAATTTCATTTTAAATGAAGCTTTTTAAACATTTTCAAAACCTTATTTACTTTACATACAACAATAGTTTAGTTATATATTATAGACTTATAGAAAGAGACCTTCTAAAAACATTAAAATGTATTACTGGCACACAAAACCTTAAATTAGAGTGAATAAATGAAGACTAGGCACATCGCTTCCGAAAGGTTGCCGACCCCTGATTTAGTAATATTGCCAAAACTTTTCTTCATCATTTTCAGGGAACTGTGTAATTCCTTAAATACTGGGATACGCAAATTAGCTGTTTGCACCCCAAAAAGGGGCGGGGAGGATGGGTAGGCAACCTCTGTACAAACTATCAATGCCTGATGTGGTTCTGGTGGGGTTGCAGTTTGACTTGCTGACCCATCAGCAAACTAGAAAAGAATATTTTAGAATGAGTGGGCTTGTGTCCAACATCTGCCACAAATATCTTGCTACATGAACATCTCTCTCTAAAACTGATGGTGTTGAAAATTCTCTAGGGCATCTTATGTATGTTTTCTCCATGAGGAAATAGCAGGTAATGTGTATTCATTTTAGATCACTTTTTTATTTTCGATTAAGGTAAACAACAAATACTTTCTCTTTGAGAGTCAAGAAACTGACTTTTGTAACATCTACATCTGAACAGGAACACAGAATGGCAGCAGCCTTTGCCACAGGTTAGGTGGACTTAGTGGCCTTTAAATGTGCAGTGTGGGGTTGGGGAGGGGAAAGAACAATCTCTTGTGTTATACAGCTACCTCCACTACAGTAATACTTAGTGAAATGTTCTCAAAAGTCTTAACTAACATTAATTATAACTCATAACAAGCCGACCTATTACTGTTATACCCTCTTTACAGATGGATATATTGAAGCATAGGGAAACTGAATATTTCCAAGGTTTTGCAGTCAGTAATAGAGCTGGAAATAGTACCTAGTAATCCTGATCAAAACGTAGGCCATGATTCTTTATTGTATTTTCCATTAAGTGGGGGCAGTGAGGAAGAGACAAATTTAATTGCGAAAAGAAAAGTAAATGTCCAACAAGTGTTCCCCATTAATTCTCACTGTTTGCCTTGACTGGAGTCATTCAAAAACTGTGTATTAAACCTATTATGCTTCTCCCAGAAGCATTCATTATCAAGAAACAGCATATTGAAAGGTGAGCTGAAAAGAGTTGTTAAATGAATAACATTCTAACATGTCTAGGTTCAAATCAGTATGGGAGCATTTAAAATATTTGCTAAGAGGAATTGATTTTCAAAGTAATTTGTTTTGTCTTGTTTTTACTATTTCTCCTGATTTTTTTTTCTTTTTCACATGTAAATTCCCATTCCCTCTGGCCAGTCTTATTGGTCTTGGATATAAGCTTCTGTTACAAAGTTCAAGATGAGCATTCTACAGTATTAATTGCTTATGGTTGCTCTCATAAAGCTCCAAACAAAGTATAGACCCCGCCTCAAAGAGTTCAATCTAAAGGCAGATGTTCAGAAAGAAATACTGGAGAAAGAGTACAATATAGAAATAGATTGGTCAAAGGGGGGTTCAGTCATATTTTATATCCCAGTTCATGACTGTTGTTTTCCAGTATAGTATACCTCATATTGGGGAGAAGAGTGGTGGTGCTTTCATTTTGGTGTACAGTAAGTATATCAACACTGACTGGGCCTCAAAAGGTTCTGTGTGTAGATTGTGTTTAAATCAGTGCCCAAAAATGTGGATGTTCCTCAAAATACTGCAAATATGGCTGGAATCACAAGTTCTCTCAATTTCTTGCTTGCTTGGCAGAAATAGTTTAACAGAAATAAAGATGGATATAATAGATTTTCCATTGAGTTCACCCACTTCTAATCAGTCCTGAGAATCTGTCTTAGCTTATCATCCATTTTATTCTTTAGAAGCGTAAGCATTCATTTTGCAGTCACGGACAATGAGATTTTGCTTGGTTTTGAAAAGCTTTCTATTGAACATTAGAAAAATATAAATCTTGCTGGTGGTTTTTGGATGTCTTGAGTTCTGATGCTGGAGGTGCTGAGCACTTAGAACTCTCAGGAGGATTTCACGACACGATATGAAATGTTGTCGTTCATAGTATTTAATATATGTACCTTAGAAGAAGCTAGTAGGTAACACATCATCACAGCAAAGTAGAAAAGGTTAGTTGTGTGAGCAGAGCAACATCAGCTCTCTCCCATACTCTGTTGTTCCTCAAACTTTTTAATGAGAGGAGATAGTCTATAAGGTGCCACAGGATTCTTTGCTGCTTATATTTTAGACTAACAGACGTTTTGGAGCATGAGCTTTCGTAGGTGAATACCCACTTCGTCGGCATCCGATGAAGTGGGTATTCACCCACGAAAGCTCATGCTTCAAAATGTCTGTTAGTCTATAAGTTGCCACAGGATTCTTTGTTGCTTTTACAGATCCAGACTAACACAGCTACCCCTCTGATACTCTAAAATATAAGACTTTCAACTGGCTCCATAAGAGTGCACCCAGTGACAGGATCAGCTCACCATCTTCCTATACAAGACCACATGGTGTTTCACATTGTTGAATAATGAGATTCTTTATGGGGCTAATGCATGTATTCCCATTGATAACAGCACACACCCCCCCCCCAGTTTATGGGATTGCAATGTGGTTCTAGCTACGTTGATGTGTTTCCCCTGTCAGTCACTGGCATCATGTTCTTTATCCCATCTGTCAATGAAGACAGCCATCTTATTGATAAAAACAACAAAGGGTTTCATGGCACCTTAAAAACTAACAGATTTACCTTAGGTCACACAAACACCACCCTATACTGGAAACCTACTGACCGCTATACTTACCTACATGCTTCCAGCTCCCATTCAGGATACATCCCATGATCCACTGACTACAGCCAAGCCCTAAGATGCAACCTCATTTGCTCCAATCCCTTAGACAGAGACAAACACCTGCAAGATTTTTATCAAGCATTCTTACAACTACAATACCCACCTGGGGAAGTGAGGAAACAGATTGACAGGGTGAGATGGGTACCCAGAAGTCACCAGGACAGGCCCAACAAGGAAAATAACAGAACACCACTGGCCATCACATACAACTCCAGCTAAAACCTCTCCAGCACATCAACAATCTACAACCTATCCTGGAAAACGATCCCTCGCTCTTGCAGACCTTGGGAGGCAGGCTAGTCCTCGCTTACAGGCAGCCCCCCAACCTGAAGAAAATACTCACCAGCAACTACACACTACACCACAGAAACACTAACCTAGGAACCAATCCCTCTAACAAACCCCTTTGCCCACTCTGTCCCCATATCTACTCTAGCGACACCACAGACCCAGCCACATCAGCCACACCATCAGGGGCTTATTCACCTGTATATCTACTAACGTAATATATGCCAGCAATGCCCCTCTGCCATGTACATTGGCCACACCAGACAGTCTCTACGTAGAAGAATAAATGGACACAAATCAGACATCAGGAATGGTAACATACAAAAGCCAGTAGGAGGACACTTCAATCTCCCTGGACATTCAATAACAGATTTAAAAGTAGCTATCCTTCAACAAAAAAACCTTCAAAAACAGATTTCAAAGAGAAACTGCAGAGCTACAATTCATTTGCAAACTTAACACCCTTAATTTGGGCTTGAATAGTGACTGGGAGTGGCTGGCTCACTACAAAAGCAATTTTCCCTCTCTTAGTATTGACACCTCTTGATCAGTTATTAGGAGTGGACCACATCCACCCTAACTGAATTGCCCTTGTCAACACTGGTTCTCCACTTGTAAGGTAACTCGCTTCTCTTCATGTATGTATGCCTGTATCTGTAATTTTCACTCCATGCATCTGAAGAAGTGGGGTTTTTACCCATGAAAGCTTATGCCCAAATAAATCTGTTAGTCTTTAAGATGCCACCAGACTCTTCGTTGTTTTTGTGGGTACAGACTAACACGGCTACCCCTCTGATATCTTATTGATCGTCATCTTAGCCCGCAGGGCAAGGGAATTAGAAGCATGTATGACAGGTCTACCACTCTCTGCTTTCCATAAAGACAAGGTTATGCTTAGGCTCCCTGCAAAATTTCTTCCAAAGGTGATTTCTGACTTACATTCACTTGTATTCTTTCCTAAACCTCACTCCAACCAAGGGGAAGCAAGACTTCACACTGTGAATGTTCTCAGGGCCCACTCATTCTACCTGGATAGAACTAAATCATTCAAGTCTTGGTGAGGCTGTTCATTGCCTTTGCAGAGAGAAAGAAAAGAAAAAGCCATATCCTCCCAAAGGTTATCAAAATGGGTCCTGACTGTGTTAGGCTATGTTATATAGCCTATCTAATTTAGAACCTCGTGGTCAGATCGAGGATCATTCCATGAGCAGCTTCTTTTAGGGGTGTTCCTGTCTGTGGGGGATCGGTTAATAGATGTACCAAAAAACTATTCCTTTTTACAGGCATCTAAGTTGGATGCCTATTTTGGCAGAGCTATCGTACTGTCTTTATTCAGGTAGGCTCTGAGCACCTGCCTCCATCATGTTAGGGTACTGCTTGTGAGTCACCAAGAGTGGAATAGATATGGACAAACATTTGAAATGGTTACTTACTTTACAGTAACTATGGTTCAAAATGTTGTCCATATATATTCTGTGACATGTCCCATCTTCTCTGCTACTATGGAGTCTGACACCTGGATTCTGGGGGTCAGTTGGCCCTGCTCTGCCCAGTATGCCCTTAGGTGGGGAATCTGAGGTACCTAGGGTGCAGGCATAGCCCAACTGACGATGCTAAACAAAAGATTCTGATTTGACTGTGTGGGGTACATCTGCACCTAAGACTGGAACATATATATCTGGACAATACAGCTCTAAAGAACCCCAGTTACTGTAAGATAAAGAACTAGTTGTTTGTCTACATCATTTCACTGTTCACAAAGTACCATTCCCTGCTCCCATCCCCAATATGGTGCTAGCTGAGCACATGCATTACTGGACAGGGAAGGACTTAATCATGTGCTGCTGAACATGGCCCTTCTCCTCCTCCTCCCCTGTATTTCCCCCTCCCATCCCTTCAGAACATGAGTGATGTTAACAAAGGCCTACAACACTTACCTTTCTAACAAAAGTTTTCCTGTTATAACCAGAAGAAAATCTACTAAATCTAATAGGTTTGTATTTTGAAAATGGTTTTTGTCCACTGTTGCAATCGCCTTGGCCATCTAAATGGACTTAACTCTTCAAGATTATTCTTCACAGAAAATAAAACTGTGAGCTTAAGCAGAGAATGACACTGTGATTTTTCATGTAATCCCTGAAAGCAAACACATCACACATAGCACAGTGACATCCAAAGATCAGCCTTATATTGAGCTATAGCATCAAAGGTGGCATTTCAAACAAAATTAAGTACAGCAAAAGAATGACCTTATGGAAAAAATCTTCATTCCAGCTTGTTCCCAAAAAGAGAGGGCAGGAGCTCTTATTTAAAAGACACAGGATTATATACAAACTTGAGTAGTGGGGGGAAAAGCTGAATGAAAAGCAATGAGGATTTCAAGAAATAGGAGCCTTTCTGGAGATCTGTGAGCACTCCACACAACAAATAACATGGTACCTAATGCAGCCTGCCTTGATACAGGGCAATCTGTATCTGAGCTGTGCATTCAAACACAGATTGGTTTCCACAAGCATCACCCAACACATTGTTTTTATTGATTTATTTTGCTATCTTCCTGCTGCAGTGGTAGGGTGACAAGAAACCACCTTGTGGGTATCCTAATACATCTAATGGCAACACACTTTCAGGTAGAGTATAAATGATAATAAATCTTTCCAGTCACAAGGAAAGAGAAACTATAAGGCACGTTAATTTTGAAGACTAAAATCTTAATTGAGAATATAGGCTTTGTCGTAATGGATCAGACTATTGGTCCATTTGATACAGTATGCTGCCTCCAGTCATAGTTGCTAACAGATGACTTAAAAGAAGACAAAACAAAACCAGCAAAAATGTGCCTACCCAATTGTACAATGACTTAGACTGGGAGGGAAGAGATTGATGAGCACTACATGGTCAGAAAGCAGTTTACACACTGAAGCATTAGAACTGACTGTTTCTATCCTAAGCATGATATGATTTGTTCTTAAATTTCTCTAGCTTTTTAAAAAAAACAAAAACAAACAAACAAAAAAAAACCCACACTGCTATAATATAATCTGTAGCAGTGTTGGCTATAGTGTGAAGCACCTTTTATGTTCTCAATTTCCTTCTTCATGGGATATTACATTTCATGTAACTTTCCCTTGAATAAGAGGAGAAATCAATGAATATTTAAAACTGCCATTAATTTGGATTGTCCCTTTAATATAGTCACAAGTCTGTGCTGAACCAACAGGTAGTGGTGGTACTTGCCAAGTATGACTGATAAGAATCCAAGGATCCTTTTACCTAGAATTCCTCCAGCTGTCTTATTTCTGTCTTCTCCTCCATGCATCCCATTAGCAAACAAACCAGACATGTTGCCAGAACAATTTGGTTTCCAAGATACCCTCCTAGAACATGGACATGATTCCCCTGAATTAATGGAAATCTTTCCATTTCAAACCAGTAATATTTTTACAGTGACTTTTTAAGTGACTTTAGTAGTAGTGAAAGCTGCCACATTAGCAGCCCTGGAGACTGAACACCCCTATTTACTCCCAGAATAGGTACAGGAGGAGCTACAATACTGAAGTTTCCAATGAATATCAACTTAACAACATGCCTCAACCTTTTCCCACCCCAGAGGAAGCATTTGTAAAGGTAAGAGGTCAGTTCATTCTCTGTGCACATTTCAGTTCTTGGCTTTTGTTTCTCATCTTGGTCTGTGCCCCCAAAGGGTTTGATTCTGTTTTTATGCATATAGGTGTCTCATCATTCTCATATATAAATATATATTTTATATGTAATATAAAAGATGGGAGCTAACCAATATGAATGCAAGAGGAGACATAAGGGAATACTGCCTTTTGTTTAAAGCAGGAGCACCACTATGACCTAGTAAATTATTTGCTATCTTTGCTTCCTGTAAGCAAAGTCAGGATGAGCTCTACCCTGACATCTGGTGGTGAGCTGTGGAAAAGGACTTCAGGGTCTGATCTCATTTGCATGGACACACCCACCCTACCTAACATCAGGGACTGCCTGCCCAAATGGTCACTTTGGCTGCTGTGGGTTCCCCAGTGTTTCTGTTATTGGAGCAGGAAGAATAGTGTTACCCTAATTATATGAATCAAGGACTGTGGAACTATTTTATGACAGAGGGACTCGCCATCAACTATGTAGCACTCCATAGACAAAAGATATGGGTTCCACAACTCAGTGAATTGAGAGTGTGAGTGTGAGTGCGAGGGAGAGGCTGGGCATTTGTGTCTGGTGAGAGGTTCCTTTTGAGGACCTGAAACATCAACTGCATCCTCTCCCCTCTGGAATATCAGAGCTAATTTTGATTCCATTAGAAATCTAGTTATAGGCTGCTGAGCTGAATTCACTTGGACCCAATAGTGCACCAGCACTGAGGCTCCCCTACTACAAGCTGGAATCACTAAAGAGCTGAAATCACTGAGTGCTGTGTTAAGTAGTTGGGGGCCTGAAGATATATTGCTCAGTGGCTGGTGGAGCAGAGCAGTTTGTGGGATGGCTGGTGGAGCAGCTAGCAGAGCAGTTTACGGGATGGCTAGTGAACTGGAGTAGCTAGCAGAGTGGCTTATGGGATGGCTGGTGGAGTGCAGCAGAGCGGAGCAGTTTGTGGGACGGCTGGAACCCCCCGGAGAGGGGGAGCAGTCGGCCTCAGACCACGTAAGGTGCCCCTTCATATTCTTGCCCCCCTCCACCTCCATTTCCACCCAGGCTGGGAGGTTAAACTCTGCAGATAAACCTTTGAACTCTGGGGCTGCACTGACCAGGAGAGAGACTTTCGGGTTGTTGGACTCTTGGGACTTTAAGGGATTTTTGGGTTGCTGGACTTAAGACCCTGAGGGGAAAAGGACACTGCCAAACTTACTTGGAGGTGGGTCTTTTGCTCATGGTTTGTGTTATGAATCCTGTTTGTGGTGTTTCCTCAACATAATGCCACACTGTTTCCTTCTTTTATTAAAAGGATTTTGCTACACTCAGTCCCCCTGCTTGTGAGAGGGGAAGTATTGCCTCTTAGAGGTGCCCCGGGAGTTGTATGTAATTGTCCTAGGTCACTGGGTGGGGGCTCAAGCTGGTTTTGCATTGTGTTATTGAAACAGAACTTCTAGATGCTGAATCTGGCCCTTGTTGCTGCCAACTCAGACGGGCAGAAGGGTTACACTTAGTAATTTTAGGGTACGTCTACACTGCACGATTATTTCAAATTAGCTTAAACCGATATTACAAAACAGATCTAATAAAATCGGTTTAGCGCATCCATAGTGGGATCACGAAATCGATTGTTTGCGTCCATGGTCCAAAGCTACCATCGATGCACACCACAGTGAGCCCACACAGAGCTTCAATGCAACTGGTTACAAATGCACAGTTCCTTGAGAATCGGAAAAAGGCACCATTCAATTGGACCACACAGCGAGTTTGGATCTGATCGCATCTGGGGGAATCAGTGCTCAGCACTGCGTTCCAAAAGATGAATGAAAAAGTTTTGAAAGAATGTCAAAGTCTATGGCTGAAAGGCACAGCAGGACCTCCCTGCAGGCAGAGTAAGTGAAGGGAGCTAGCAGTTCTCAGGAACCGAAGAAGCAAACGGTGAAGGCAGGCTTGAGCGGAAACATTGCGCTTCTATGCTGAACTACATGCAATTTTTGGGTTCACTACCAGTGCCCCCACCCGTGTCCGTGGATTCAGATTTGGATGAAATCAAGTGTTTAATGATAGCGAGGGAAGATGAGAGAAGATGAGGTAAGATGACCGTGGGAGAGCAACAGCAGTCCGTAAACCCCAACACCAGATCTTTTGAGAACCAAGAATTACAGTCCCTGCGCTCCAAGCGACCAACCCAGACAGTAAGCCAATGGAACGGAACTCGGTAGTGTCCCTTTCATTCTGTATCAAACACGGATTAAACAAGATGGTTTTTTAGATCGGGCATGGACACAGGGTTTGCTGAAGTCGCAGGCCATTATGTTACAGGAAATCTTAACATGTCTGGCGGATGGACGAAAACTCCAAAATAATCTCCATGAACGATCGTGGAGGAACTCAAAAGCTATGATATATGAGAACATTTCTGACCAAGCAGCCTTATCCGTTCCCCCCATAGTAGTAACTTTCAACGCCATGGCTTTTGCAGGACATTTGGTATGCAGGCATTGAAGGCCATTGCACTGAAGGCATTGCAGAAAATAAACATCTGGCTCTTGTATTCTCAGAGAGAGTATCATCATTTACCTTTAGAAATCAGGGAAGGTAATAGGGCAGACATGGCGATTTTTGCTACTGCCAGAGCGGGGGATGGGAGGAGGATAGCGACGAGTTTTCAGCATTGGCAAGCAGAGATCTTCCCAGCACCAAGCAACGCCGGCTCGGGGTGAAGTAGGAAGATTGATCACTACAGCGTGGTATATGATGAGCCTGCCTGTTGTGGATGTGAAAGAGGGGGTTTGCTTTGCAGGTTCCTCTAACAGGAGCAAGCATCATATTAGATCACTGTGCTATATGAACGCGAGAAGTCAAACTTTTAAAAGCTTCTTACTGACCATCGCCGCGTGGATGTACGTGCATACCTCGTCTGTGTGTGCCGTACACCAGTCACACAGACACTGAATATTAAACGATACAATAATGCACTTGATAGGATCACATTTGCTCTCTGTAGGTGATGTTTCTATGTGAAAGAGTACTAGCATTGCTCTTGTTAAAACGGATCTTCCACATAATTGATCACCCTGGTTTCCTTCCATGCAGCTGCATTCTCTGCCAGTCCCTATGCCATCACGGATGGGCGTGCTCTGATACGGCGGAGGAAGAGAAGACGCGGATGAAATTTCACAGAATATTGACAGTAAACGCAATGAGAGGATAATACAGAAATGATGGAAATGTGGTAGCAGTACAGGAAAGATGCCAGTGAACGATCTGAGAGGGCTAGCAGGGAAGACAGAGTTAGGCGAGAATGCAACCTGATCTGCTGCGTGCTCACAATTGATTACCTCCAACGCTGGGGATCTTCAGAAGAGCGTTGCAGATAGCTGAGTCCCTGCAAGCCCCTGTATAACCTCCCTGCAAGCCCAACTCCCATATCTCCCCACCAGACGTGTAAGAAGCGCGTGGGGAAGGATTTCTGCACCGCCCCTACTCTTCCACCCCCTGGAGATTCAAGTAAAAGGCTTGAATTACGCTACATGTGCTTAATGGCCTTTCCCTTCCCCCTCCTTCCAAAGCACAGCACAGGATACCTCCTATTCTCTGCCTTTTTTATAGTTCCTTATAATAAAGAATACATCGAAGAGGTGGTGCTTACAGGAAAAAGTAGTAAGAACAACACCATGATGTTACAGAACATAATACTTTTAATGAATATAATATTTTAAACAGAGATGAATATTTCCTTCGCCAAACCTGTAATCAAAAGGGGAGGGTGGGTGCTACAGGGAATTGAGTATCATTGCGAGGTCTCAAGGGGAACAAAGAGTTCACACGTACCCTGGGCCGTGCTAAACTCGTTTCAAGGCTCTCGATGCGCAGCCCTCAGGTGTCTCTAATCCCTGGTCTCTGTCTGCTCGTACTCAGCGGCCAGTGATTTGCTCAGTCTCCCACCAGCCATATAATGTCTTCCCCTGTAGTCACAAGATGTGGAGCACACAGCAAGCGGCAATAGCAAGGGGACATTTGGTTTGCTAGTCTGAGCGTAAGAATAATGATCGCCACTGACCCTTAAACGGCCAATGCAATATCTACCACCCATCCGCACTTGCCAGCCTGTAGTTGAACAGCTTCCTGACACTGTCAGGCTGCCTGTGTATTTCATACCATGGCATCAAGGGTTAGGCTGGGTCACAAGGAAACTACAGGCATTTCCAATCCCACGGTTATTTCTCTGGGAAAAGTAATTCCCATGCGCAGCGTTAAACAGGACTAGTGCTCCTGGCCTAAGAAGCGCATGAACCTTCCTGGACCATCCCACGTGGATGGTGGGTGAACGCCTCTTGGTGTCCACCAGTGCTTATGCAGCACCATTTGAAATACCCTGCGTGTGCGAGTTTAACCGTATCGCGGGCCCTGCGCTCTGGTGCCAAGATTAGGGATATGGTCCATCTATGGCCCACCACCAGTTCGGTGAAACCATTGCAGCTAAGCCAGCCACAATATACCTTACACATTTCCACGAGTCCAACCTTTGTAGCAGCAGCTTAACGATTGCTTTGCTACTTCTATCAACGCAGCCGCCCACATAAATTTGCCCCCTCCAAATTGATTCCGACTGACCGGTAGCTGTTCCTGGCGTTGCAATCTCCAGAGGCTATTGCCATGCTTCTCCACTGAATGAGGGTGCTCTCATGTTTGTATTATGGCGTTTCTAGGGCAAGGGAAAGATGTCACAAGTTTCTAAGAAAGTGCTGCTTACGCAGTGCAAAAGGTTCGCAGCCACTCGAACGTCCCACACCGTTTGAAAAAATGCGGTCCCACCAGTGTGCTTAGTTTCCCCGTACCGCCAAATCGGCGAGCTTTCACGTGTAAAGATGCCCGTATTAATGGCAGTAGCTCCAAACGCTTGGGGCAGCGGTATATGGAGAATTCTGCGTCCATCTCCTCCATCGCTTGTCTCCTTCGCCGCCAGCAAAAAGCTGCCTCCTCCTCTCCCCTGCCTTTGGCTAGTCATTGTTCAGTAGTATCAGCCGAGAGTAGCGAGGTGTTGACAACACGTCCAGGATACTTGTGTGATCTCAGTCTGATTGCTGTGTATGCGTTTGCTCAATGCACTCTGGGAAAAAGCCGCCAAAGGGTAGTTCGCTGCTTCACAAAGGAGGGTGAGGGCTGGTACCCAGCACACCCGGGGCAATGTTTTCTGCACCATCAGGCACTGGCTCTCCAACCCGAAGTGAACTATGGATAGCTGAGAACAGCTACCACAGTGCACCGCTCCCTGAAATCGATGGACTTGACCAGGACGCAAACACGATTTCGTGACCCACAAGAATGCGCTAAACGAGTATAATCTGTTTTGTAATAGGTTAAGCTAATTGAAATAATCGTGCAGTGTAACGTCCCTAAAATTACAAGTGTAACCCTTCTGCCCGTCTGAGTGGCAGCAACAAGGGCCCAGATTCAGCATCTAGAAAGTTTGTTTCAATAACACAATGCAACAACCAGCTTCGAAGCCCCCACCCATGACCTAGACAATACATACAACTCCCGGTGCACCTCTAAGAGGCAATACTTCCCCTCTCACAAGCGGGGGAACTGAGTGTAGCAAAATCAATTTAATAAAAGAAGGAACAGTGTGGCATATGTTGAGGAAACACCACAAAAAGGATTCATAACAAAACCAGACAAAAGACCCACCTCCAAGTAAGTTTGGCAGTGTCCTTCCCCTCAGGTCTTAAGTCCACAACGCCAAAAATCCCTAAAGTCCCAAGAGTCCAACAACCCGAAAGTCCTCCTCTCCGGTCAGCAGCCCCAGAGTCAAAGGTTTATCTGCAGAGTTTAACTCCCACCTGGGTGAAATGAGTGAGGGCAAGAAATAAAGGGCACCTTACGTGGGTCTTAGGCCGACTGCCCCCCTCTCCGGGGTTCCAGCCGTCCCACAAACTGTCCGCCTGCTGCACTCCACCACCATCCATAAGCCACATCTGCAGCTACTCCAGTTCACTAGCCATCCCGTAAACTGCTCTGCTAGCTGTCCACCAGCCATCCCGACAAACGCTCTGCTCCACCAGCCACGAGCAATATATCTCAGCCCACCATACTACTTAAACACAGCACTCAGTGATTTCACTCTTTAGTGATTACCAGCTTGTATAGGGGAGCCTCATGCTGGCGCACTATTGGCGCAAGTGATCAGCCAGCACCGATAACTATGATTTCTAAATGAATTCAAAATAGCTCTGAACCAAGGGAGAGGATGAGTGGATTTCAGTCCTCTAAAGGAACTCCTTCACCAGACACAAATGCCAGCCTCTCCCTCCGCACTCACACCACACTCTCAATTCACTGAGTTTGGAACCATAATCTGTTTGTCTATGGAGTGCTACATAGTTGAGCAGTCCCTCTGTCGAAAATATGTTCACAGTCCTTGATTCATATAATAGGTAACACTTATTCTTCCTGCTCCAATAACAGAAACACTGGGAACCCACAAGCCAAAGTGACCATTTGGCAGGCAGTCCCTGATGTAGGTTAGGGTGGTTGTCCATCAAATGAGATCAGACCCTGAAGTCCTTTTTCCACAGCTCACCACCAATGTCAGGGAGAGCTCATCTACCTTGCTTTACAGAAGCAAAGATATGCAAATTAATTACTAGTCAGAGTGGTGCCCCTGCTTTAACAAAAGCAGTATTCCCTAGGTCCCTCTTTGGGGCCCAATTTCCCCAAAATAATTTTGGGGGTTTTTAAAGCTTTTCCCCCCCCAATTCTTTTATATACATATAAAATGATAATTATATATAGAATGAGAGACACCTATTGCATAAAAACAGAATCAACCCTTTGGGGGCACAGACCAAAGAGAAACAAAAGCCAAGAACTGAAATGTGACAGAAAGAACTGACCCTTACTGTTACAAATGCTCTCTGGGTGGAAAAGGTAGGCATGTTTATAGTTGATATTCATTGGAAAACTCAGTATCTAGTAGCTCCTCCTGACCTATCGAGTAAAAGGGGTGTTCATCCCAGGCTGCTAATGTGAGCTTTCACACTACTAAAGTCACTTAAAAATCACTGTACCAATATTACTGGTTTGAAATGGCAAAGATTTCCATTAAATTCAGGGAATCATGTCCATGTTCTCAGAGGGTATCTTGGAAAACCAAATTGTCTGGCAACATTCTGGTTTGGTGCCTAAGGGATGCATGAGGAATAGACAGAAAATAAAGACAGCTGAAATTCTAGGTAAAGACCTTGGATTCTTATCAGTCATACTTGCAAGTACCACCATACCTGTTGGTTCAGACAGACTTGTGACTATATTAAAGGGACAATCCAAGTAATGGCATTTTTAAATATCATTTGATTTCTCATCCCCCCCCCCTCTCCCCACCCCCCCCCCCCCCCTCCTCCCCCCCCCCCCCCCCCCCCCCCCCCCCCCCCCCCACTCCCCCCGCGCGCCCCCCACCCCCCCCCCCCCCTCCCCCCTCGCCCCCCCCCCCCCCCCCCCACCCCCCCCCCCCTTATTCAAGGAAAGTTACATGAAATGTAATACCCATAAGAAGGAAATGAGAACATAAAAGGTGCTTCAATATGCCAACACTGCTATAAAAAAAAAAGACAAAAAAAAAACAGATTATATTAAGGCAGTGTGGTTTTTTTGTTTGTTTTTTGTTTTTTTAAAAGCTAGAGAAATTTAAGAACAAATTACAATCAGCAGGATACGAAAACATCAGTTCTAAGCTTCAGTGTAACTGCTTCGACATGTAGTGCTCATCAATCTCTCCATCCCAGTCAAGTCATTGTACAATGGGTAGCACATTTTTGCTGTTTTGTTTTGTATTCTTTTAATCATCTTTAGCAACTAATGACTGGAGGGCAGCATACGTATCAAAATGGACCAATAGTCTGATCCATTACACAAAGCCTATATGCTCAATTAAGATTTAGTCTCAAATTAACAGTGCTTATAGTTTCTCTTTCTGGTACTGGAAAGATTTATTATCATTTATACTCTACTGAAAGTGTGTTGCCGTTTAGATGTATTAGATACCCACAAGGTGGTTCTGTTACACCTACCACTGACAGGCAGGAAGATAGCAAAATAAATCAATAAAAACAAGTGTGGTGATGCTTGTGGAAACAATCGTGTTGAATGCACACTCGATACAGATGCCCGATCAAGCAGGCTCATAGTACCATGTTATTTTGTTTGTGAGTGCTCACACAGATCTCCAAAAGCCTCCTATTTCTGAAATCCTCAGCTTTCATTCACTTTTCCCCACTAGCTCAAGTTTGTATATAATCCTGTGTCTTTTTAAATAAAGCTCCTCCCGTCTCTGTTGAACAAGCCTGGAATGAAGATTTCCATAAGGTCATTCTTTTGCTGTACTTAATTTGTTTGAAATGCCAACTTGAGCTATGCTCAATATAAGGCTATCTTGGATGTCACTGTCTATGTGTGATGTGTTTGCTCAGGAATTACATGAAAAATCACAAGTGTCATCTCTGCTTAAGCACAGTTGTATTTCTGTGAAGATAACTGAAGAGTTAAGTCCATTAGATGGCCAAGGCGATGCAACAGGACAAAATCCATTCAAAATACAACCATTAGATTTAGTAGATTTCTTCTGTATAAACCAGGAAAACTTTTGTTAGAAAGGTAGTGTTGTAGGCCTTTGTTAACACACTCAGTTCTGAAGGATGGGAGGGGAAATACAGGGAGAGAGGAGAAGGCCATGTTCAGCAACGAACATGATAATCCCTTCCCTGTCATAATGCAGTGCTCAGCTAGCACCATATTGGGATGAGCAGGGAAGTACTTTGTGAACATGAAATGAGTAGACAAACAACTGATTTTTTTTGTTCCTTTAATTACAGTAACTGTGTTCTTTAGAAGCTGTATGCCAGATAATAATGTTCCATGTCTAAGGTGCAGATGACCACACAACAGCAAATCAGAATCTTTTGTTTTAGCAATCGTCAGTTGGCCCTATGCTCTGCCCCTAGGACCTCAGATTCCCCACCTAAGGGCATACTGCAGAGCAGGGCCAACTGACCCCCATAATCCTAGGTTCAGAAACTCCATAGTAGCAAGAAATGGGACATGTTCACAGAAATAATAGACAACATTTGAACCATAAGTTTACGTAAAGTAAGTCCATTCAAATGTTGTCCATATCTAATCCACTCTGGTGACTCACAAGCAGTACCCTACAGATGAGGCAGTCTCAGAGCCTAACTGAATAAAGGACAGTACGATAGCTCTGGCCAACAAAGGCATCCAACTTAGATGCCTTAAAAAGATAGTTTTTGTACATCTATTAACGATCCCCACAGACAGGAACACCCCTAAAAGAACGCTCAATGAATGATCCTCGATCTGACACGAGGTTTCTAAATTAGATAGCTATATAACTAAGCCTAACACAAGTTCAGAACCCATTTTGATAACCTTGGAGTATAATGGCTTTTCTTTTTCTTTCTCTCTCAAAGGCAATGAACAGCCTCACAAGACTTGAATGATATTCTTCCAGGTAGAATAGTGCCCTGAGAACATTCACCAGTGTGAAGTCGCTTCCCCTTGGTTGGAGTGAGTTTAGAAAAATACAAGTGAATGTAAGTCAGAAATCACCGTTGGAAGAAATTGCAGGAGCCTAAGCATAACCTTGTCTTTATGGAAAGCAGAGAGTGGGTGACCTGTCAACATGCTCTATCTCTGCCCTGCGGGCTAAGATGACGATCAATAATATATTCAGAGGGGTAGCCGAGCGAGCGCACAAAAACAACGAAGAGTCGGGGCATCTTAAGACTAACAGATTTTATTGGGCGATAAGTCATGGTAAAAACCCCACTTCTTCAAGATGATGGAGTGGAAAATACAATACAGGCATACATACATAGAAAGCGAGTTACCTTACAATGGAGAACCAGTGTTGACAAGGCAATTCAGTAGGGATTGTGGTCCACTCCTAATGAACGGATCAAGAGTGTCAATACTAAGAGAGGAAAATTGCTTTGTAGTGAAGCCAGCCACTCCCAGTCACATCAAGCCCAATAAGTGTTAATTTGCAAATGAATTTACTCTGCAGTTCTCTTGAAATCGTTTTTGAAGGTTTTTTTGTTGAAAGGATAGCTACTTAAATCTGTTATTGAATGTCCAGGAGATTGAAGTCCTCCTACTGGCTTTGTATGTACATTCCTGATGTCTGATTTGTGTCCATATTCTTCTACGTAGAGACGTCTGGTGTGGCCAAGTACATGGCAGAGGGGCATTGCTGCATATATTACGTTAGTAGATATACAGTGAATAAGCCCCTGATGGTGGCTGAGTGGCTGGGTCTTGGTGTCGCAGAGTAGATATGGGGAACAGAGTGGCAAAGGTTGTAGGTTGGTTCCTAGTTAGTGTTTCTGTGGTGTATGTGTAGTTGCTGGGAGTATTTCTTCAGTTGGGCTGCCTGTAAGCGAGACTAGCCTACATCCCAAGTCGCAAGAAGCGAGGGATCTTCAGGATAGGTGTAGATGTGCATTCTGGAGAGTTTAGCTGGAGTGTATGTGCTGGCCAGTGTGTTTCTGTTTATTTTCCTGTTGGGCCTGTCTGGTGACTTCTGGTAGCCCATCCACCCTTCAATCTGTTTCCTCACTTTCCCAGTGGGTATTGTAGTGTAAGAATGCCTGAAAAATCTTGCAGTGTTGTCTTGTCAAGGATTGGAGCAAATGAGTTGCAACTTAGGGCTTGCTGGACATGATCATGGAGTATCCTAATGGAGCTGGAAGCATAGGTAAGTAAAGCGTCATAGGTTCCAGTATAGGGTGGGTTTGTTGTGACTCAGAAATCTGTTAGTTTTAAGGTCCATAACC